>NC_074723.1:20052378-20207378 GCF_947242115.1 Biomphalaria glabrata | reverse complement strand
GCGTAGTTTGATTGGCTCTCTAGCGGCTGTGAAGCATGAAGGTATTGTATACAGAAATGACAGCCATCAATGAACGATTTGGGCTGGGGGTTGGGGGGGGGGGAGACAATTCCAGCGATAACAAGTACGTCATATCAAGTCTAGTCTGTTTTACTGTACGTCACGAGACATAGAAACGTTTGCCAGAGTAAATGAAAACTGGTTTGGTTCCACAATCTATATTACTTTGTGGCAATTTTAATTTGTGGCGTATGGTAAAGGCGGCCAGGCCTCCCTAGGATCGCGAGGCTGAGGGCGGTCACCCACGTCTCTGAACTGATAGGTATTCAGTTATCATTATTATCAAAAGGAACTCTGAAACCAAACAAATCCCAAAGCGTCCCACTCAAACATGACATTAAAACACACACACACACAGACACACTAAAGCTCACATCTACAGACACATCCTTGTTCTGAAGAACTCACGACTCGACTGAAAACGTGACCTGGACTGTGTGGCGATATCCCCATCAACACATTCACCTATTGGACTCGCATGGTATCCACACAAAAAAAATCTATTTACGGTACTTTGGGGAAATTTATGTTTCATTAAAAAAAAAACACATCCGGCTTCCCAGGGCAACCTGCACAATTTCTTGTTCTGTCCCAATACACGACAGTGGATGACAGCCTTTTCCTTGAATCGGTGGTCACTAGGTCTGCGTGTGACTTATCGCGTGGTATGCAGGACGTGTTCTGTTCACTATCTCTGCAGGACTGTACCTTGACTTTCATGTTAAGGCTCTTCATTGTTTTCCCATCAGGTCATCTTGACATTTTTGTTTTCAATAGAAAGAGCTGAGGATCTTGTTTTTTTCCCAACCTTCAACTATTCTGTTCCGTCACTTAGTGCAAACATTTTAGTATTATCACTACACATTTAGATAGGACAACTTTAACAGGTGTAAATGAAGCATTACGCGCTAGAAGTGTGGGGGAAGTTTTTCAAGCAAAACTTTAAGAAATGTATATATTAATAAAAACACTTTTTTGAGTGTCCAATAAAGATTCGGCTTATGACTCTTATATATATATATTTTGAAATCCAACCGTCATAATATAACGTGTGCTAAATAGCGCCAACAAATAACTGGTTAAAGCATGTATAAAATACCGAGCATGTCAACACTTACTTTCTTAATAATATTTGTATCTGTAAGTAACCACTGACTGACTCATTGACCACAAGATCTCTTGAACAATCGTACGTATCCACATTAAATTTCGTACATAGGTTCTTTTTATCTTCTAGATGCTCACTAAGAATGGTTTTTGACAGAATCGCAATCTTGGCACCGCTATTCGCAAAAAAAAAACAAAAAAAAAACGCAAGCTTTCTATCACACCTTTGTATTTTAGTTTCGTTATTTCCCCAAAAAGGCCGCAGTCTACAAATAACGTGTTTTTAAAAATCACACGAATTCCTTATTTTTAAAAGCAAAGTCTACTCATTTATAATAGGCCTTACGTCATTTTCACTTCCTTTTAGACACAAGAGAAGCCTGAGAAGGCTTTAGCCCACAAGTTCGAATTCCGGTCGTTCCCTTTTTAAAAAAAAAATACATTTAAAAAGTGATCACTCAGATACCCCGTTCTATCTCCCCATTTCCAACTGATCCAGACAAGTGTTAGGATCATAGCGTATTGAGAATGCTAAAATCATGAAATTGCGCTAAACAAAAACAATTTGTAAAAAAAATATTTCAAATCGCACGGATTTATTATTGTTAGTTTAGATCTATTACAAATTTAATTACATGACGTATCCAAACTAAGTAATTGTTACACTTTAAAAAAGTTTTTTATTTAAAAAAAACAATTTTTAATTGTAAATTTTGAAAAATTAATTTCACTCTTGTAGTTGAAACTCTATCCCACAATTCTCCCGTTTTCTTACGTTTCCTTGACCCCGTGGCCTTGACATGTAAGTTTTCAGGCGTCCCTGATAGGATAGACACATGTTTTATCGTATTATTTGGATGGCTGCCTGGTGGTGTGATGTCTCGGAATCATACCTTGTCCGCTGCAATTCTCCTGCGGAAGGTTTTGACTATGAAGTAGATTATCTTCAACTCTGAAGGAGCATCCAAAACATGTAGAACATTTTTACAAAAAGATTTTTACGACGAAATCCAAATGCCACGTAGGACAGCAGACAGGTAGCTGCAGGTGGGATTCAAATCCTGGACAAGCGTGGCGCATACCACACGACCAAGCAGCTCTTAACTCCCATCTCAAATGGACGATGAAATGTTGTTTTTTCATCAAGTGGCATTTAACATCTTCTGAGATTACTGAATCCCTTTGCAACGTCTGGTGTAACTAAAGAGACTAATCCCAGATACACTACAGTGATCACAGGTTGAGCATTTGTAATCCACAGATGCTGCAGCATTTTCACGCTTCCTTTATGCTTGCTCTCCATGTGCATCTCTCCATCGCTTCTTTCCCCAAAGAGTTGGTGTCGACTCTGAAGAGCTTCATGTTGCACATGCGTACATCGGTATACGGCTTTTTTTTCCATTATCTAAGTTCGATGCCCTATCGTGCTTGCTATGCAGTGTGACGTGGTAATGTGCTCGCTCACACAATAAGTAATCAGTCATCTAAACGTTCTTTGTACCATAACCTTCTAACGAGAAATAAACAGACTTGAAGTCACTGTAAAAAAAAAAGGTTTGATAGTTACAGAAGTACACTTGAGGTGGAACCGTAGAGAAAGTCTTGGCCCCTGAAGCTCGAACTGTTAGAGAGCAGACGTAAACATTAAACGTGTCAAGAAAACCAAGCAGGAGGCGCGGTGGCTGAGCGGAAAAGCGCAATACTTCCAAACCGGGAGTCCCGGGTTAGAATCCAGGTGAAGACTGGGACTTTTAATTTCTGGATCTTGGGCGCCTCTGAGTGTATCCAGCTCTAACGGGTACCTGACATTAGTTGGGGAAAAAGTAAAATTGATTGGTCGTTGTTCTGGCCACATGTCACCCTCGTTAGCCATAAGCCACAGAAACAGATGACCTTTACATTATCTTCCCTAAAGATGGTAAGGTCTGAAAGGGGGACTTAACACTTACGTAAAACAAGCACAAAAATTATCTATAACAAGATTACAAAGAGAGTTTGTGTTACACAAACTCAGAGGCGGCCCCCGTCGAAGTCGGATCCCTGTCGGATATCTGCATATTCGCAAATAATATTCAAGAGGTGATTTAATTTTGATGTAAAATGCTTTACACGTTTCGGATGTTCCTTCAGAGTTGAAGATAATTACTTCCTAGTCCAAACCTCCCGCAGGACGACGGGGGATGGGAGCGGGCAGGGTTTGAACCCTGGGCCATCCATAAATCTGAACGACAGTCCAGCGCGCAAACCGCACGACCAGGCAGCCATCCGATGGTCAAAAGTAATAATGTTTCAAAGATTCATTTGCCGTAAATTTAAATTTAAATTTAATAAAAAAAATAGTAGATTAGTTTTAGTATATTAAAACATTACAATATTGATCAAAACGTTTGGAAATGAAAATCTACACTTTTTTTTACACTTTAAGTTTAGAAATTGAAATTCTACATCTTAATCTAGTCTATTTTAGTCTAAACTAGATCTAGAAATTCTAGATCTAGACTCTAAAATAATTT
Organism: Biomphalaria glabrata; assembly: GCF_947242115.1. Classification (NCBI taxonomy): domain Eukaryota; kingdom Metazoa; phylum Mollusca; class Gastropoda; family Planorbidae; genus Biomphalaria; species Biomphalaria glabrata. Next base: position 20,203,698 of record NC_074723.1, on the reverse strand, counting down.
TAATTAGAATATATATCCAGATCTAGATATACTGTAATAAAAATCTAGATCTAGTTTAAAAAATCTAGATTAGATCTAAATCAAGATATCATTCCTTTTTTAAACCCGAGTCACATAACGAGGCTTAATAAACATTACTATACCGAGTTCTTTTTTCATTTCATTTGAAGAATTAATTCCATATAACGTCAGAGGGAAAAAAAAACACTACGTCACACGGCCTAGCTAGACTAAAAATCGCCTTCATCTATAAGAGCCTTTTATCGAGTGTTCATAGACTTTGGTGCACCGAGTGCGTTCTTTAAGCATTTCATTTAAAGAATTCATTCCATATGACGTCAAAGGAAAAAAACCCACTACGTCACACGGCCTAGCTAGAATAAAAATCGCCTTCATCATTACGAGCCTTTTATTGAGTGTTCATAGACATTGGTGCACCGAGTGCGTTCTTTTAGCATTTCATTTAAAGAATTCATTCCATATGACGTCAAAGGAAAAAAAAACACTACGTCACAAGGCCTAGCTAGACTAAAAATCACCTTTATCAACACGAGCCATTTCTCGAGTGTTCATAGACATTGGTGCACCGAGTGCGTTCTTTTAGCATTTCATTTAAAGAATTCATTCCATGTGACGTCAAAGGAAAAAAAAAACACTACGTCACACGGCTTAGTTAGACTAAAATATGTTTTCATTAATACAAGCAATTTTTTCGAGGGTTAATAGACATTGGTGCACCGAGTGCGTTCTTTTAACATTACATTTAAAGAGTCCATTCATATGACGTCAAAGAAAAAAAATTCCATTACCTCACAATAGGCTAGTACCGGTACCATAAAAAAAAAATGTCTTTATTTACACGAGATATTTAACGAGGGTTCATAGACATTGGTGCACTGAGTTCTAATAGATATTATTTAAAAAGGATCAAAGCCACATTGTTTTTGCGTTTTGTCTGTCAGTCGGTCTGTCCGTTATCTTGATATAAAAAAAACAACTAAAAGTTATTAAAAATTGATTAACCTTTATTTTACGTTTCAAAACATCGCAATAATTTTTAGGTATGAACACAATTGACAAGTTTATATAATAGATTGTTCCGGATGTTTGTATAAATAGTAAAAGAAAAAGAGAATTTCAGATAAATGTAATACCGTTAATTAAATTTTTTGGATGGTCTCGTATAAAAATTAGATGTACTACAGCCACGTGGAGAGATTTTCATACCTTACTTTGGTGTTTGGATTCTGTTTTCCTTAAAAATCGGAACATAATATTAACGATAATTAGATTTTTTAATGTTTTAGGTAGAAAGTTAAATGTACTGTAAGAGAGTAGTGAGTTAAAATATTTTTCATAAAAATCCGTAAAAACATTATTTCGTAAATGAGAAGATTATTTGTTTATTAATTAGAAGAGGGAGTTCAAACAATTATTTGGCGTTAGTAGATTTTTAAATAAATTCGGAAATTTCTGGGGACGATTTGTAAGAAACAAAATCCGGAACTTTCTTTATCGATTACAAAACTTCTATGTTATGTTTTACAAGAAAATTAAATGTCTAAAAAGTAATTTTCAGTAATCAATTCTAGTAAATTACTTTTTTTAAAAGCCTTATGCGATTTTAAACAATCATTAGGCATAATTCATGTTTTATAAAACAATATCCGGAACATTTTTACACTTAATGAAATATAAGTCAGTATAGAGATTATGATTTAGCATTAGTATGCTATTTACATAAGAAACGGAACAACATATTATTGATAATGTGTTTTTGCAACGTTTAAATTGAATGTAATATAAGTTAGAAGAGCAAACAAACATTTGTTGGCGTTGATTAGTTTTGCACAAAAAAATCCGGAACAATCAATTTTAGATACTTAAAACTATTGAGATGTTATGGGAGGAACATTAAAGGGTAAATCAGATTTTCAATAGCTTTTAGAGTTCTAGTTTTTTAAATCTAATCGTGACGGACAGACCGACCAACAGACAAAACGCACAAAAATGAGCTTCTTTTATTCGGATGGGGGCACTAAACAAAAAATAAATAAAATCTGATTTTTAAAAAAAGTTTAAGGAATTGGTTTAGCACCTGATCATGTTGCGACGTTACGCTACTGCACGAAAATCGCTGCATAAAAAGTCCATTTAAAAAAATATGCTTGATATTTACATACAAAGTGCATTATTAGCCTTTAAAAACAAACAGAAATATTTTCTTTTAATTTTAGCAGCTAGTTGACCAGAAAAAACACCTTTAACTATTATTTGTATTTGTTGTAAACATTTCCTGTACATTTTAAAAATATATTTGACTTAGTGATACTGAAAATACACAAAAATTGTCCATCTTTGTTAGCATATTGTAACATTGCCTCCCTTACATTTACGTAATTGTTTTAGAATTGGTGTATTTTTATGAAAAAATCGCTTGCATAATTAATTTTATAAATTAAACGGTTTGCTTTTAGAAAACCAAAAGTAGCCGTTGCACCTAAACTTTTCAAGCCGGATTTAATGATGAAATAATATTTTTCATATCTCTTCTAGTTTTCGAGATCTGAGTGTGACAGACGGACAGACGGACAGACGGACAGACGGACAGACGGACAGACGGACATTTTGCACAAACCTAATAGCGGCTTTTTCCCCTTACGGGGGCCGCTAAAAAAACACCATTAAAAAAATCTAGCAAGCACAAACGAGAAAACTTTGATCAGCTTTTGGTTGTAAGAGTCACATTAACTAACTAGTAAATGTCCTTACTATATATTTTGCTGTATCACTAATTGCCAACAAGTTTGTCAACCTTTGGTTTCAAGCCGGAATTTCTTTAGATTCGCCTCAATGGTCTTGATAACACAGGGTGCATGTCAGAAAGTGACTTTTACCTAGGACCCAGGTTAATGAACCTTCCCCCACCCCTTTATATTCCACATATACTGGGGGGCCACTGGCAGTGTATATCCCGTATCTTAGTATAGTATTATATACACATTTCGTGTTACAAAATATCGCCCCCACAGACCATTCAGCCCCCAAACCGTTCAATATCCACACACTCTCTCTCACAAGCACACACAGACATGCGTGTCTAATGAAATTTTTGTTGTGGACATTGCTGTTTGCGAAGTTTGATCCACCTACGCGACACAAGCTGTCTCCCACCCCCCTCCCCTCCCTGCCAGGTGAAAATTAAAACATCACCTGTTAAGTGTATTGTGTAATAAACGCCAGCGTGGTAAGAAAGTTGTAGAGCCGACTCCCAACCAACCATCCCTAGTCCCACCCTGTACATTTATCAAGAGTAACTAAACAGTGGAAAACTACGCCCTGACGACGAACTCATTACTGCGCATTCTGATTAGACTACTGACTCCAGCTTTAGTACAGGAATGTACAATAGTTTAATACTAGTCTAATGACAGTGAAACCTAATACGTTTGCACTAAGTTCACACATGGACATCGAACAAGAAGGTCTGGGATCTATTTTTAGTATCCAGTACAGCCTGTAATCACAAAGTACTCGAACACGTATGCAACAATAATACATTGAAGTGTCGAAGAAAAAGTCAAAAGGGTCAACACATAGACTTGTATATACTATTCTAGACTGGACATGGAGATTTTTTAGCACTACAAATAATGTCGTGAATATTTTTTAGAAAGTTGGACCAAGACGTTGTTTTGTCAAGTAGTTAAAAGAAGTAAAGTTGTTGTTTTTTTTTCAACCCTAACCTACGTAACACATAATTAATTTTTAGATCTAGATCTACTATCTAGTAGGCCTAATTGAACTTTAAAAATAAGAGTACTCATAATTATTATTTTGTAATTTTTAGATACATAATCTAGAAAGATCTAGGTAATCAATCTATTTAAATGTACATAAGATGATTTAAATCAACATGAATTATTTCGATCTAGGATTTTTGAAACATTATCTCAATGGAAACAAACAGGAAATGGCTTTTTTTTTCATATATTTGCGTGAATATCCGAGAAATGATTTTGCATTATTTCTAAACTTTGAAAACTAAAGATCATTACTTTTCTAAGAAAAGATTGATTGGGGCGACTCCCCATAGAAGCTGAAAAAAGAGTTTACATAAAAATCTATATATGTACAAGTCTGTGAATCGATCATACATATATATATATATAGTGGGAATTCTCGAATTTAAAAAACGTCTAGTTTAGAAATTTATTTATTTTTTGAAAAAAATGTTAAATCTAAAAAAATAAAAAATAATAATAGTAATAAAATATGACGATGGCTCTTTCGATTTGGAATTTAAAATTGTGATGCTCATAATTTTGTGTCAATACGTATTTCTAGTTCAAACGTGGCATTTAATTTTTTTTTTTACATTTCAAAACAATATAGTGGAGATCTTTCTCTATGGTTGGGGCGAAGTGGCTGAGTGGCTAAGTGCTTGGCTTCAACTTCAAAACTTGGGGTCCTGGGTTCGAATCTAAGTGAAGACTAGAATCTTGAACTTCGGACTTTTTAGGGCGTCCTGAGTCCACCCAGCTCTAATGGATACCTGACTATAGTTGGGGAAATTAAAGGAGGTTGGTCGTTGTGCTGGCCACATTACACCCTGCTCGTTAACCGTTGGTCAAAGAAACAGATGATCTTACCATTATCTATACTGTAGGCTGTATGCTCTGAAAGGGGAACTACTTTCTCTATGGTAGATAACTATAAATGGTGTGCAGAAGAGTAAAGAAAACTGAAATAGACCCCCGGGGGACATCGGCTTTTTTTGCATCAGATGTGGAACAATATGCAGGTCGCAGCTGGGTTTGTGTAGTCATTGAAATACTGCACTCATTCTTAATCTTCGGAATCGAAGACATTGCCATCGTCCTAAAAGGTGTGAACTTGTGTACGGCGTACATCCTGTGGGAATGTTGATGATCTACGTATTTTAAAATGTTTACCATACATTAGTGTGTAGTATTCAACATTGTCAAATCAAATTCCTAAGCAGCTATTTCACTTGAAGCACAACTAAGTTTTATGTAGTTGGCAATAGCGATCATTCAATAAGGCGTCATTTATGTGTCTATTTATTTCAAACCCTCTTACTTTTTTTTCTTTATGTTTCCTTACATCGCCTCTAAAGTTCTTATCACTTCCTTTTTTTTTTTTTTCTAAGTAACTGTATTTGAAGCCTTAAAGAATGTAAACCAGATACTACACAATGGAAATAAAAACAACGAGGAGATTAATGTGTTTAGAATTAGGATGACAATCCCCAAATCACTGGCGGATCCAGGGGGGGGGGGGCGGTAGGGGCGATCGCCCCCCCCCCCCCCACTCGGCCGACCCCCCCACCCCCCCAGGGGGGGGGCGGTCGAATTTTAGTATAGAATTCACACAATTTGTATAAAAATTTATTACTTATGTTAATAATATATACCAATTATTTATATTTCAACCTATTTTTTTTTTATTTCGCCCCCTCTTCTAGTATGTTGACCGATTGGGTTGGGTCGGGAGGGGACAATGGTATCAATAAAGCCCCGCCATACACTTTCGAGTGGTGGGGCGGTCCAATTTATTTGTAGAAATCACAGCTTGCTAACAGAATCAATTAAATATCTATATGATTTAAACTTGTTATTGATATTTTAACCGATCTTTATATTATGTCGTTCCCTGTTTACCGTTTGGGGGTGGGGGGGGGGCGAATACCTCTACTGCCCTTCCCACCTAAACCATTTGAGTGGGGGGGGCGGTCCTACTTTTATGGAGAAATCATAGTTTATGAACAAAATTAGTTGAATTAATCTATAAATTTTATATTATGTCGCTCCCTTTCTAGTATCTTGGTCGATTCGGTGGGGTTGGGGGGGGTGAGGGCGATTGCATGTACTGCCCTTCCCACTCTAGCCCTCTGAGTGTGGGGGGGCGGTCCTATTTTTGTGGAGAATCATAGTTTGTGAACAAAATTAGTTGAATATCTATATAATATAAACTACGTATTGATATGTGAACCCATTGTATATTATGTCGTACCATACTCTAATCTAAAATTTTATCACTAGTAAATTTAAATGAAAAAGGGTTGCACCAGGTGGGAAGGGCGATATATGCAATTGCATTTCCCCCATCGGACAAACCAATACTTTTTCTTTTAGTATTATAGTTTAGAAATTACAAAATGTAAAAAATCTGCCACTAATATAATTTATATATACTATAAATTAAATTCTTATATCGAGTCGCCCTACCTTTTTTTTTTATTCTTTAATGCCAAAATGCAATCTTTAGCAGAAATTATTAAAGGAGCGAGGATTAATCGTTTTAATTCTACCGCCCCTCCCATTTCCAGAGTTTATGTAATTTCACATGAATTTATCATAATTATTTTAAGAAAGACTTTGCATTGGAAAAGTTAGAATTCAAACGAAATTTTTCACTATAAGAATCATGATTGAGATGAGCTCTAAACCGAAAAAAATACATTTATAGTCGCCTTTTTCCAACCTTTACTCAATCGGATATTTTTCTAGTTAAATAAATTTGGGACTATAACTCACAACTTATACTACGATGTTATTGGATATTATTTATCGAATAATTTTTTTTCGGCGGCGATCCTCAAAGCCAAAATCTAAATATGTGGGGTATCTTATCTTTTCATGGAACAAATCGGTTTTATTTGCAATGTATTAAGGGCCTATAAATTCATATTAGAATATCTTTCAAGTACAATATTATTCAAAAGGTCCTTTTTTTTAATAGTATGAATAATGAGCTTTAGGTCAGGAGAATGCGTTTCTGCAGTGAAAAATGCCAGAAAACGCTTATGGCTTCGGGGCTTCGCCCCGAACTCCATTGATGAATAATGAGCTGTAGATGTCAGGATAATGCGTTTCTGCAGTGAAGAATGCAAGAAAACGCTTTTGTCCTTTCGGGCTTCGCCCCGAACTCCATTGATGAATAATGAGCTGTAGATGTCAGGAAAATGCGCTTCTGCAGTGAAGAATGGAAGAAAACGCTTTTGTCGTCGGGGCTTCGCCCCGAACTCCATTGATGAATAATAAGCGTAGATGTCAGGAGAATGCGTTTCTGCTGTAAAGAATACAAGAAAATGTTTTTAGCGTCGGCTTCGCCCCGAACTCCATTGCTGAATAATAAGCTTTAGATGTCAGGAGAATGCGTTTCTGCAGTGAAGAATGCAAGAAAACGCTTTTGTCGTTGGGGCTTCGCCCCGAACTCCATTGCTGAATAATAAGCTTTAGATGTCAGGAGAATGCGTTTCTGCAGTGAAGAATGCAAGAAAACGCTTTTGTCGTTGGGGCTTCGCCCCGAACTCCATTGATGAATAATAAGCTTTAGATGTCAGGAGAATGCGTTTCTGCAGTGTAGAATACTAGAAAATGCTTTTGTCGTCGGGGCTTCGCCCCGAACTCCATTGATGAATAATAAGCGTAGATGTCAGGAGAATGCGTTTCTGCTGTAAAGAATACAAGAAAATGTTTTTAGCGTCGGCTTCGCCCCGAACTCCATTGCTGAATAATAAGCTTTAGATGTCAGGAGAATGCGTTTCTGCAGTGAAGAATGCAAGAAAACGCTTTTGTCGTTGGGGCTTCGCCCCGAACTCCATTGCTGAATAATAAGCTTTAGATGTCAGGAGAATGCGTTTCTGCAGTGAAGAATGCAAGAAAACGCTTTTGTCGTTGGGGCTTCGCCCCGAACTCCATTGATGAATAATAAGCTTTAGATGTCAGGAGAATGCGTTTCTGCAGTGTAGAATACTAGAAAATGCTTTTGTCGTCGGGGCTTCGCCCCGAACTTCATTGATGAATGATGAGCTGTAGAATACAAGAAAATGTTTTTAGAGTCGGCTTCGCCCCGAACTCCATTGATGAATAATAAACTGTAGATGTCAGGAGAATGCGTTTCTGCAGTGAAGAACGCAAGAAAACGCTTTTGCCCCAAACCCCACTAGGGAACCTTATAGCGTTGCCCCACTTTTTCGCCGAAGGTTGAGAAATGCTGCTTTTTAAAATTCTCATATATATATATATATATATGTGTGTGTGTGTGTGTGTGTGTATGTGTATTCTGTACACACGTTTATGCATAAGGTTAGGGTTTACTGGGCGTTAGGGTTAGGGTTTAGAAAAAAATCGCCCCCCCCCCCACTCCAAAGTTCTGGATCCGCTAGTGCCCCAAATAGAACTACAACTACATCTCTTGTGAAACTGTTGCAGTGTAGGACATGGTGTAGGACATGGTGTAGGACATGGGACAGACATTTTCCATGAACTACATTATTATCTGCTTGAAAATATTCGTGAAAACAGATCGGTCATTTATAACTGATTGTAAAGAATACTGTCAAAATGGTAGAAGCTCAGTAAATCTTATAACTGTGATACTTGCTTACAACTTAATTTTAAGCATTGACAAATGTATTTTATCATTATGTTCAAAACGGTTCAAAAAATGTTTTGAAATCAAATAAAGACACTAGAAAATCCAACAGGATATCATGAGAACTGAAAATCTTGTCAAGACCTAGATCTCTCTTGACCCAGATTTTGTTTGGATCAGTAAGCGAAGTCACTCTAAAGAAATGAATGGAAGATTTATTTCCTCTTGGTATGTGACATTTTTAGTCATACTTCAAGTGCTTTGTGGATTTAAAGCTTGCCTCAAGTTCTCAGAGACAGAAGAAATGAGCAGCAGATATTGCGTGCAGTACAGGATGTATGAGATAAGAATGTGGCAAGGATATTTAATACGTCCATCGCTTTCTAGACTGAAAGAATAGGGATTTTTTTGTTAGCTTTAAAATACACTTAATAAACTGATACTTTTTTGTTTGTTTGTGCTTGTCAAGCCGCGAGACTTTGATGTCCTAACTCGCATACATTTGGCCCCAGACAACTGGGTATGTGTGGGCCCCTATCCCTTACCCCAGCATGCAAAAAAAAAAAATTTAAAAAAATCAAATACGAATACACTCAGCAAGAAAAAATAAAACATGAAGAAGCCTCCACTATTTTGTTTCTAGGCCCTGGACTAGAGCTCTGTTCTAACCCCCTACTCCTTATGGAGGCGGAAATGCCAAGCCCATTACAAGGCTTAACTTGCACTAGATATCCCGAGGTGTTAAAGAATTTGTAACAGCTCTGATATTTTAACTTCGGCTGAAGATTGCATTTATAAGTATTATCATTACAATTTCTTGCTTAGAGATTTAAGACCACTCATTGAATGGCCAGACACCTACAAACACTTGGGAGTTCGGAAGTGGAGCGGAAAGGATCTGGAAAATATGAATAAAAGGGCAATAACCCTCCAGGGGTTTTGAGATAAATGGACAAGCTAAAAAAAATGAGTGAAAACTTATTTCAATATTTCTGGATGTTGTGTCGCTCTGTTTGAACACGACGCATGACGCCCCGTGAATCATCTATTCCCTAAGTGAGAATCAATTAAAAAAGTACCCTTTTCAAACTTTGCGATATATGGGGCAGATAATGTAAAGGTCATCTGTTTCTGTGGCCCACTTTTAACGAGGGTGTCAAGTGGTCAGCACAACGACCAACCGCCTTTAAATTTCATCAACAATAGTCAAATACTAATTAGAGCTGGGTGGACTCAAAGACGCCCTAAAGATCCCGAAATTTCAATTCCCAGTCTTCACCTGGATTCAAACCCGGGACTCTTTCAGTTAAGAAGCCAAGCGCTTTACCACTCAGCCACCTTTTACGCTCTAAGTGAGAATGACCTATGCTGCACTATATGAGAATGGCATATCCGCGCTGTGTGAGAATGACCCATTCCGTCCCAATTGAAGATGACACATTCCGTCTAGAGAATGACGTAGTCCTCCCTTAGTGAGAACGATCAATGCTGTCCCTAAGTGAGAATGGCCTATTCCTCCCTAAGTAAGAATAACCTACGCGACCCACGTGAGAACGGTTATGTCACTTCTCCTAGTGCAACATTTTCTCTTGTATTTATTTCTTGTGCTGCCTAATGCAGATAGAAGAAACTGCCTATAATGAGTAGTACTTGACAATAGTATAGTAAACGAACTTACTACTATTTAACTGTTCAATCGAAAAATTATATCGCAGAATTATTATGTCCTGCCTGTTATTCGAAAACATTTTTAAAAAATATCATATGCACGTGGTGACGTATTTATGTATAGGACATAGTCAGTGCTTTAAGTCAGTGCTGTAAGGTACCAGAGGTGACGTGTCTGTTTATGTGTCACGATGCCCCAATCGGAAGTAGTTTATCGGTATTGATTAGTCTGCCATGACTCAGTCTATCCTTAATCATTGCCGTACCTTAGAACTTACTCATCGGTGACTGGAACGGTGCTGGTAAGTATGTGTCATGTTAGAATGGGCATTCTGTTTTGCTGGGGGGGGGGGGGGATGGGGGTGTAGAGATTGCACGAAGAATGAAGATTAAGATAAAATTACTGGGACAAAGTGTGTTTGTGTAAGAGAGAGAGAGAGAGAGAGAGAGAGAGAGAGAGAGAGAGACGGAGAGAGATGGATAACTTTGTTATTTATGTTGAAATCAAAGTTATTAGAGTGAATACCACAGGTTAAATTAAAATATATCCCAATATATCTGTTGCATGAAAAAAAAAAAACACCAACAAAGTATGGTCCTATGGATCACTCGTTGAGTGGTTGATTTTTCCATCCAGATACTGCGTCAATAAAACTAAAGAAAAAAATCCGGTCAATCGATCGGTTTAAAATGAAGAGTGAGAAATGCAGAGAGGGAGAGAGGGGGGGGGGGAGAGTCAATACGTGTATATGTGTGGGAGAGACATTTCGGAAACGGTGAACGGGTGGACGCTTGTCCGTGTGTTTGAGACAGAAAGAAAGAGTGAGAGGGGGGGTATATACTTTTTGTTTTTAAAGATATGGAGCACTAGGATGGTTATGACATTCAATCTTTCCAAAGCTCCCAGAAAACAATGGCGCATAGATACGAGTACACTACTGGCGCAGCCAAAAAGGTCACGATACCCTAACCTTCGGAGTTGGGATTGAGCTTGGGATGGACAGGTCAAGGAAGACAAGGGACGTGGAGGTATATGAGGGTGGAGAGCTAGATCGTAGTTTATCAAAGCCTATTGAGTTATGGAATAAAAGTTCGCATAGGGGCCAACAAGAAATCGAAAATGGTCACACACATCCGTGGTCAATGGCTTACGATGAGACTATGTGGCCAGCACAAAGACCCTGCGTACCCAACAAAATGTTAGCTCACACCCCAATTTTTTCTTTCTTCTCATATGGACAGCCAAAAAAACAAACATTCGTTTGTAAATTGCGAGCATAAATGTAAATTTATATGTATCAATTTTTGAGGGTAAATGGTATGGGTATATGCTCGGTTTCAGATACCAGGAAAAGACATAAAGCTAATGCCGTTACAAGTCAACAGTCTGGCTGGCAAAGGAGAAATATCTAATATGCACAATATCTGCTGGTGCCCTCCCATCAGAAATATTTGGGCCCCAGACAACGGGGACGGGTCAAGGGACTAATGGTGATGATTTTAAAGATGAAAGTAAACGTTCACAGGCTTTACACAACGAAATTTCAATATACATTGATCTATTATAAACTCTAAACACCTTAGTTATAAACCTGTTATTGGATAAATTCTGCTGCAATTCTAAAACTACTTTATAACCTTTTTTTTTTAATGGGCACAACAGTTATTTACTAAGGGTCACCATATGATTTTTTTTTAAACATTTGATTATAAAAATAAAAAAAAAAGGATTTTAAGTGCATATGAATGAATTGTTTAAACAAGAAAACAATGAAACCTGAATTTTTTAAAAACTGCCTAGCTCTTTGTAAACTGTAGTCAAAATTGTAAATTGCCTGTGATCTTATAAACAAACACTAACACTATTTGATGGACCGTTCGTGTTATTACACAAGTATCAATTCATTCCTAAATGTATTTGCTTGTAACGAAATGTTTGAGCAGAACTGGCCTCCAGGGTCTACCCAAGAGTTTGAGTGCAGCATCAAATCTTTTTATCTTTTTAAAAATTATAATATCCTGCGAGGCTTTGTGAATATATTTTCATTTTTTAGATGTAATCTTTACATAATTTATTGTTCATGGGAGCTTAAGATTTATTGAAAATCTTTAAAGAGTACACTCTTGATTCTATATGTTTGACATAAAAATAATGTGTTTTTTTTAGTTTTAAAGTATTAATAAAGCGGGAAGCGTGGTCGAGAGGCTAAGTGCGCTTGAACTTGGCTTGGCTTGGCTACCTAGAAGGGGGCTCGAGGTTCGACACCCGACTCGGTCAGAGTTGTGTTTACTGAGCGCCTAAAGGCAGCACCCCCTCCCCCCACTGGTCCACAAATGAGATTGGACCAAAAGCGCTCTGAGCATGCTATAAGCACGCTATATAAAAGCTATAATAATAATAATAATAATAATAAATTAATATACAATTTTGTGAAAATAAAAAATTCACACAAAAACATTGCAACATTGATTTACAAAACAAAAAAAAAATATTGGAGATTTGGATAGTAATCTACAATTTGTTTACTAATTTGATTTTAAATTGATTCTATGGTGAAAAAAAAGAGCAATAAAAAATACATAAATATTAGATGATTTTAAAAATGTAGACTATAGTTAAAGTTTATGCCTCCATTTTATGAAAATCTCCAACCATTGTGAAAATTGCTTATCTGTTAACATGAAATGATTATATTCATTTAAAGAAGCTAAAGTGATTATTCGAGAACATTGAAGGTTTAGTGATTTTGTTTATATAAATAGATAACAAAGTGAGTGTGTAAGCAAACTCAAAGAAGTCTGGATCCGATGAACTTAGGCAATAAAAAGATAAGCTCACATCTAAATAGCATTCATAACACTTCAAATTGACCAACATGAAACCAATACTATATTTTAATCTTTAATTCATTCGGTACGTTTTGAGGGTAAAGGTTCTGACGATAACTCAGATAACAATAACATCTTTATAATAAATATTTTCATGTATATGTTAATATTTTAAAAGAGAAAAAAAAATACATAAAAAAATAAACATGCATAAAATAAACAGTTAAATAAATAAATATCCATAACAATGGTATGCGCTAAAAAGTCTGGCGTCAAAACGGCGGCGCCAAAATGTCCAGCTTCGTTAAAGTATCCGACAACTCCAAGAGTAAGTAGTTCTCATTAATGAAACAAGGGCGTACCCGAGTATCCATCAATTATAGTTTTAGAGTCTCAAAATAAACAGAACAAATGAAAATTCTTCATACCTGAGAGTGAGTAGCTTTATAAATCTATAGTCAAATTTCATCGATCAAGTGACAATATTTTAGGTAAGGTAAAAAAAAACAACATTAAAAAGGTGTTGCTTAACTTGGATTAGTAATCAGTAGTTTACTCGAGACGAGAATTTTAATTGGGTATTCAGGCGAGACAAAGTGATCTAAAAGTTGCATTAGCTAAAGTACCGGCCAATTAATCGAAAATAAAATAAAAATATCTAGATATATAAATAAACAATAAAAATTTATTTCAAAAACCAAGATCTAGGTCTAGGTTTCCATAATATGCCCACATTAAGCATTGACTACGCAGTATCTAGTTTTAATGTCAAAGGAATCGTCATAGGAGCGCTTCCGTTGGATTCCAGGATTTATTTTTCGGAGATGCTTTGTGGAAAAAAACAAATAGGTCTATATTATAGACTATATATAGTCTATGGTGGTGTAGATCTAGGTATAGAAAAAAATAATTAAAAGATGTTAAAATGTAAATTTATGTAACCCCTAAATCTAGAAAAAAACAACAAGGGCAGCAGTGATTAAAAAAAAACATATAATAACTATAGCTAATGATTGATCTAGATTTAGATATATACTAATTGATCTGCAGATACCGCAAAGAGGAAGAGAAAGCTTGTATAACTCTTGTTACAAGATGTCGGGCTAGCAATTAGCTTTCGAGTTTGAACAGGAAGCATAACACTCGAAACACGTTCAAATCAGCGCAGGCTTTCTAGATCCAGGGTCGGTCCTAACAATGGCGGGGGCCCAATGCGAAACGGATTGCGCGGGGCATAGTCTGGGTAGGGATAAGCAAGCATAATGTCAACATTAAGATTTTTATTAGAAAATATATTCGACTTAATTTTTATTAAATGAAAGCTGACAATGCCGTTTTTTTTTTTTTAAATATGCATAGGATTGGCACAACGAAATGACAATTTTGTATATTTTTCTGGAGATTTTTAGATCTAGGATTTTTCAGGAGATTTTTAATTTCAGGAGATTTCAAGAACTTTTTGGTATCTTTTGCAATTGCATGAGATTTCCACTAGCCTGTCGATAATCAAGAAGTTGCGCAGAACCTGTTATTATATATAAAGTTATAATGGTTTAATTTAATAATTTACATCTAAAATTAGGGCGAGCCTATGAAAGAGCGGGGCCGGTTGCAGTGGCCTAAGTCTGACCCTAGATCTACCTCTATCTGTATGGATCTGGTGATTGCACAAGGCACTGGTGGATCCAGAACTTTTGAGTGGGGGGGGCGATTTTTTTCCAAACCCCAACCCTAATGCCCAGTAAAACCTAACCCTATGCATAAACGTGCGTATATATATATATATATATATATATATATATATATATATATATATATATATATATATATATATATATATATATATATATATATGAGAATTTTAAAACAGCAGCATTTCTCAACCTTTGGTGAAAAACAAAACAACTGGGGCATCGCTATAAGGTTTTCAAGTGGGTTTCGGGGCGAAGCCCCGACGACAAAAGCGTTTTCTTGCTTTTTTCACTGCAGAAAAGTATTCTCCTGACCTAAAACTCATTATTCATACTATTAAAAAAGGACCTTTTGAATAATGTCGTGCTTGAAAAATAATATAAAATGAATTTATAGGCCCTTAATACATTGCAAAAAATCCGATTTGTTCCTTGAAAAGATAAGATACCCCACATATTTAGATTTTGGCTTTGAGGATCTCCGCCGAAAAAAAATTATTCGATAAATAATATTCAATAAAATCAAAGTATAAATTGTGTGTTATAGTCCCAAATTTATTTAACTAGAAAAATATCAGATTGAGTAAAGGTTAGAAAAAGGCGACTATGAAAAAATGATTAGGGTTTAGAACTCATCTCAATCGTGACTCTTATACTGAAAAATTGCGTTTGAATTCTAATTTTTTGTATGCAAAGTCTTTCTTAAAATAATTATGATAAATTCATGTGAAATTACACAAACTCTGTCTGGAAATGGGAATGGCGGTAGAGTGAAAACAATTAATCCTCGCACCTTTAATAATTTCTGCTAATGATTGCATTTGGCATTAAAGAATATGGGTGTGGCGACTCGATATAAGAATTTAATTTATAGTATATATAAATTATATTAGTGACAGATGTTTTTGTTTTGTAATTTCCTAACTGTAATACAAAAAGAAAAAGTATTGGTTTGTCCGAAGGGAGAAAGGCGATTGCATGAATCGCCCCTCCCACCTGGTACAACCCTTTTTCATTTAAATTTTACTAATGATAAAATTTGAGATTAGAGTGTGGTACGACATAATATACAATCAGTTCACATATCAATATGTAGTTTATATTATATAGATATTCAACTAATTTTGTTCACAAACTATGATTCTCCATAAAAATAGGACCGCCCCCCCCCCACTCAGAGAGCTAGAGTGGGAAGGGCAGTACATGCAATTTCCCCCTCCCCCAACCTCACCGAAACGGCCAAGATACAAGAATGCGAGCGACATAATATAAATCTATATATTAATTCAACTAATTTTGTTTACAAACTATGATTTCTCCATTAAAGTAGGACCGCCACCCCCCTCAAAAGGTTTAGGTGGGAAGGGCAGTAGAGATAAATTGGCAAACAGGGAACGAAATAATACAAAGATCGGTTAAAATATCAATAACAAGTTTTAATCACATAGATATTTAATTGATTCTGTTAGCAAGCTGTGATTTCTAGAAAGAAATTGGACCGCCCCCCCCCACTCGAAAGTTTATGGGGGGGGGGCGGGATTGATACCATCGCCCCCTCCCGACCCCACCAAATCGGCCAACATACTAGAGGGGGGGGGCGAAATAATCTAAAAATAGGTTGAAATATAAATAATTAGTATATATTATTAACATAAGTAATGAATTCGTATACAAATTGTGTGAATTCTATACTAAAATTCGTCCGACCCCCCCCCCCCGGGGGGATCTCCCAGGTCTTCATTCGAATGGAGTTTGAAATGTTATGAAAATGAAACCAAGTCTTACCTTTTTCTACTTGAATTTAAACCCAACATTTAAAACTCGGTGTTGTGAGCAGTTCTTGATCTGGCTTCTAAATGAGTTGCGAACTTGTGACACAAGACTATTGCTGCCAACTTTCCAACTTTCGTAGACTGATGTAATGTCCATACGCTATTGCTAATTTCTTTAAAACAAAACTATAAAACAAAAAACGGAGACTGTGTCTCGCACCATGAAAGAGATTTGAGATTATCATTCACTATGTCGACAGTGGACCATTCAAGCTAACACTAATGGTAGGTTCACATTGTGCTCTACGCGAGTATACTTTCAAATACTATTCAATTCTGAGAACTTTATTTTCCAGTAAAATCGTTTGGCCTTGATATGTAAAAAAAAAATATGTTTGGTACTTTTTCAGTAAATGCTCGTTTTAACTCTTTCTCTCCTAATTGACGATATCATCGTTGATTTGTTCCTAATTATATTAAATTAATGTTTATTTTTTTATACTTGACTTTGTGTTATATAAAAAGAGCATGCATTGCCCTTCAATTCTATTCCAAATACAACAGTTTCTGATAACAAACAACAAAGCTTTTGAAGCCCAATCATAACAGGGTAGTGAGATAGTAATGAGCAAAATAAAGAATTCCTTTAAAACGCGGACAAATAATTACGGAGAGAAAGAGTTAAAAAACCACAACAACAGAACAATACCTTTAATTGGATCTTTTTAAACCAACATAGACTTGTTCATTTGCTGGAAAACAAAACACATTCTCTTACACATTACAAAATACTTTTAAGTTTAAGCCATTAATAGTTTTCTATTCTAGTTCCAATATTTGTCTTGGACTATTCCCAAGAAAATGACAAAAGGTAGAGGCCTATATTTACAGGAAATGAATTCCCGGATATCAGGTGCGTGTCAATGACATCTTGAGGAGATAAGAAAAGTTGTTTTATTAAAATTATATTGAAATATTAGATTTAAAACCTTAGCCCCAAAAAAACAAACAAACGACTAGTACATAAGAAAACAATAGAAACAATACAAATAAGTGGGAACAAAGTAGATCCATTCATGTGTGTTCCATATAAGATACAGATCTAGGCCAAGTTAAATGCGAATTTCTAAAAAAATATAAGTTTAATTAATGTGTAATTCTAGATCAATTTAATTAATGTGTAATTCTAAATCAATTTAATTAATGTGCAATTCTAAATCAATTTAATTAATGTGTTATTCTAAATCAATATAATTAGTGTGCATTTCATAATAGACTAATGTGCATTTCTAGATAGTTTTAAGTCTTAATTAATGTGATTGCTATTTCGGGGTCTAGTTATGTTTACTTCTACATATCGGTCTAATTAAATCCGGATTTTGTTTCTGCCAATTGACTGGTCTGATTGACTGGTCTGATTTATATGTAATTAAAACGATACACATAACTCGATAATGTGTTTTTCTAGTGTAAAGGAAGGACACATGTATTCGCATCTGGAGCTGTAGGCCAATGCGGGTATAATTAATGTGCATCTCAACTTCTCTCTCTCTCTCTGTATGTATATATGTTTTAATTAATGTGAAATGGATAATAAATATTATTATTATTAAATGTCTTACTTTCATTGGCCTTATTGCAGGTGACGAAAATCCGTACCATTCAACAATGAACACCTTTAACCAATGGTGTATAGATAACTTTCTCATTTTAAATGTTCAGAAAACTAAAGAAATGATTATTGACTTTAGCAAACATAAATGTCATATTGCAGAAATTCAGATAAACAATCAAACCATAGAACAAGTACAAGAATATAACTATCTAGTAACAACCATCAATAACAAACTGAAATGAAATGAACACTGTCAAAACCTCTAGACAAAAATTCACCAGCGACTCTTCTATTTCAGAAAGCTAAGAAAATTTAACATCGACAAAACAATTATTAAACTTTTTTATACAGCAACCATCAGCAGTCTAATTAACTTTGCCATCACCTGCTGGTATGGTAATACTTCACTGGCACAAAGACTTAGACTAAATAGACTAATTAAAAAAGCATCGCATATCACTCGAACACAGCTACCATCTCTTGAAGAGCTTTTTCATGAAAGATGCCTTTCCAAAACACTCTCGATTCTTAAGGACAACCTGCACCCAATAAACCACTGTTACATAAGATCTGAACGAAGTGGTCGTCTCCTTTCCATTAGGACTAAAACTGAAAGATTTAAAAACTCCTTTATCCCACTTTCGGTCAGAGTGCTACAAGATCAGCTGTCGTCATTGAGAAGTACATAAAGCGCTGGTTGTGAGTGTGTATGTGTTTCGTGTGTGATTGTTGTTCGAATTTTTCATCTACACTGTTATTGTACAGTAGTTACGCTGATGTTGTCAATTTGTAGACAAACTGAATTTCCATTTGATTGGATCAATACAATTATCTTATCTTATCTTATCTTACATTTGGATAGTGTACGCACAGATCGCTGTGTCTCAGCATTAACGAATTAAAAAAAGGAGCAAAACAACGGCCATTTTTTTTTTGTGACGCAAGTTTGCGCAGACGATTTCGAATTGGCGTCCCAGAGTTCTGTTTGAATAGTGTGCTTGACAAACCGGGAAGATGCAGACACGCAATGTCAGGGCGACTTTTGCCTCGAAGTTTTGGGTGACCATTTCTCACCCCGTTCCTTATTTTTTTTCCCATACTGTCATTTCACCTTTCAATAAAAAAAAATACAGAGGTGTCACCGTAGTGATGCTTTAGTTAGGCTGACATTTGTTTAACATAGGTGTCATACTAATGTGGGCTCCTGTTTGAAAAGCATGAAACACTTGTTCACACATCAGATATTCATTTTTCAAAATAACTTTAACCATGAAAAAAAATAAGATAATAAATACATTGTATGTGTGATCGAAATTTGTATTGTTTTGAAGTAGTTTTCAACTTGCAAAAGTTAATGTCGCCGCCTCTGGATGTCAGATGCCTTTGAAAGTTGGTTTTCCAATTGTTCGTCTTCTATTTCCAAATCGCGAAGGCCGCTCGGTGCAATGTAGATGGGCGTGCTTACAATAAGCTTGAACTGAGTCTCAGCACACCAGGGTTGGGAGCTTCTGTAGACAGGTAGGCCTACATCTTACCTAATGTAAAAGAAAAGGAGGAATGTGACGAAACGCGTCCCTTCTCAATACAGAACTGACCAGTGCGGAACTAACCCCCCCCCTCTTAACCACTAGTTAGCATTGTATAGCCCTTTTTACACTAAACTGACCAGGGTAGAACACAAACAATCTATTACACCAAGGTTAGATCCAACCCCCAAATTATAGGCCATAAACACACATCCCAAGTTACACCCAGACGTCGAAACAAACGTACGCAGCCGTTCAGTTCAGGAACATTAAAATTGAAAGTTACGCCCCAAACGCCGAAACAAAAGCACGCAACCGTAAAGTCCAGGGACATTAAAATTTGGTGTCCACGTACACCCCTTTGAGTCGACAATCCTAACGCCCAGGGCTATTCAAATCGTTTCCGTCCGCTGTACCGTCGAGCGATTGTCCAGCCTGATAATTATGGTATGGTTCCGCTTTCATCCTCCTTCGCCCCCCCCCCCCCGGGTCGCGGGTTAAAGAAGTCAGGTGAATGAGCCCCAAATGAAAAGATTGGTCCAATTTAACAATTCTAAACTCAAAAGACTCGCTGGCCATTGGATCATCACTACTCTTAACATACCGTTCGGTAACCTATAAAAGCCGGAGACGAAAGTTTCAGGTCAATGCCATTCTAGATCAGAATCACTGAGAAGTCAGAAGACTCTCAAGTCAACGATTCATTTGGGAACTTGTGTAAGGCAAAGCGGCCTCCTACACCAGGGCTGGCGTGTTTTGTTGCCTGAAGGTAGACCTCAGCAGCTCTCCACACATTCCCGTTGAGGGTGAGTCACTCATCACCCTCGAACCGAGCCGAAGGCATTCCAGGCTGACGTCCCAGGACCGGTCTGCAACTACCACAGGAGTAAGCCCACCGCGTGGCATCCTCATATTCATCACACTAGTGCCCGCCTACCTGCAGGGCACCAGCAACTGGCTACAACACAACGGAACTTCAACTTATCCAACCCCGAAGGAGAACCTTGCATAACAGATAAGTGAGAGACAGCCGAATAAGCAAACCATACACGAATCTTTATGAGCAACATCCCAGTGATGATATTATCTTAAACGTCATCATAAAATCCTAAATCATTCTGTACATCCCCCCCCCACTCACTGATTGTATTTCTTCTTAATTTATCTTTATTAAATACTTGTTCTTCCACAAAACCAATAAGCTTTGCGTTTTGCTTGTGCCTGTCTATGTGCCTATATAACATCAACCAAATATTTACCACGTTGTGGCTCTAAGACTTTACCCCTAGGAGTCGCAGGCCATCGTCCCCATCGGGAAGTGCAAACGGACCGATCGGCGGACTTATTCCACCACAACGGGGGTAAACTGTGACGCCTAGTCCGGGATCACAAAACCCTAACTCATTCAGTATAGGCACAAGGCAATAAGCAGAACGTTTAAAAATTTCCACCCACTAGACCCTATATACATATATATATTGATAACATATAACTACACATTGCTCAGTATGGTTTGATTATGTCAATGCTGTATAGTATATTATATTAACTATATACTTGTTGTATCATATTTAGATAATAACACAGGTGAAGACATAATTAAATAAATACTCAGTTAGCCTCTCACCCGCTTCAGCTTCTGAGCATATTTCCCCATCACTTCTATCCCACAAAAATGGCTGAAGGCACTAGATCAAAAGCCGAATCATCTAAATCTATCAAAATTCGCGAGCTCAGCGAGCTAGCAGACCAAATAGGTATCAGGCCTGATGATCGACCAACGTTCGTCCTGGCTAAGTTCGAGGAGTGGGAAAAACGTGAGAGGGAAAAAGAAAAAATAGATAGAGAGAGGGAAAAAGAAAAAATAGATAGAGAGAGGGAAAAAGAAAAAATAGATAGAGAAAGGGAAAGGGAAAAAGAAAAATTAGATAGAGAGAGGGAAAAGGAAGCTCACGCGTTCCGTATGAAAGAGAAGGAGATAGAGTTAGAAAAATTAAAAGCTAACGACGAATCGCGCACAATTGCTGCCGATCAAAACTCCCCTAACTTTCAAACCCCTCACTTCAACTTAGAACCTTTTGATGAAACCAAAGAAAGTATAGAGACTTTCTTAGAAAGGTTTCAAAACGTGGCTACCAACAACCAGTTACCAATGGGCAAATGGTCATTTAGAGTGTCACAAGCTCTTCGGGGTAAGGCCTACGAGGTGTATGCTAAGCTCCCCTCATCTAGTCAAAACGACTACTCAGCGCTCAAGAACGCACTGCTAGTCCAGTTCGACTTGACCGCCAGCTCCTACCACAAGAAGTTTAGGAACTCCCGCCTCGAAAGGCGCGAGATGTATTCCAGTCTCTTTACTAGACTAGAGAAATACTTAGATAAATGGTTATCCTTAAGTCCCTTCACTCAAAATTATGAAGGCCTAAAAGACCTTATTCTGGTAGAACAGCTCCGCGAATGTATGACCCCTGACCTTCGCATCTTCATAGATGAAAGCGGTGTCACTACACCACAAGAAATAGTCAGTTACTCTGATAGATTTCTAGCAGCCCACAGGGAGCAGAAAACTAAAACATCAGACCAAAGCCCATCGATAGCGAAGGTAGATAGGCAGCCCGACCCTTCAACTAGCAGCAATAACAATAACAACAAACAAACACGCCAGTCCAACAACCAAGCACCCCGCCACCCCATTCCTCCCAACCCGCCGAGGCAGCAAAAGAAGTGGTGCAGCTTCCATAACTCTCCTACCCATGACTCCAGCGAGTGTCATAATAGAAGTCGCCCTTACTCAGCCCAACCACTGATGGTGATAACGCAAGCAACTCCCGTCCTAGACTCATCACCGAGTAACCATCCCCCTACGGTCGAAAAGATATTAGTGAACGGAATATCCTCTAATTGTCTATACGATTCCGGTTGCTCCTTTTCAGCAATCGTCAGGAAATCATTGGTAAAGCCTCGCTATATTAGCAACAAATGGGTCACCATACAAGGCGCAGACTTGAACTCTCCCCCATTCACCCTTCCGATCGCCCGAATAAAGGTGAGATCTAGATATGTCAACGGTAGGATAGAGGCGGCCGTCATGGACAATCCATGCTTTGACCTAACGCTTGGTGATAAATACGTGTTCCTGGGAACTCCTACAGGCCCAAGGTTCACTACCTCAGAGGTCACTCCGGTGAACCCCAATACAAATAACCCCTCGGTCCCTGAAACGGACCACATCAGCGCATTCCCTGTGATTACTGGAGCCCAGGCTCCACAGGATGGCGCAAGGGAAACCCTTAACTCTCTCCGCAGAGGATACAAGGAATACCCACGAAGCTACCTATCGTCTGCAAAGATTTTCGTTCCTGTGAAAAGGGATAAGTCGAAAATCCATAGGCGCCCAATAGCTCACAAACCGGGCCTCCCACAGCACCATTCGGGCGGGGAGGGAGGCGCACGAAGTCACGCGGCCCGATCCCAGCGCTTCGGCCCTCAAACCCAGCAAACTGGCCAACCCAACTCCCAGAACTCTAAACAGAGCCGAGGAGTAAAGGCCGAGAATCCCACCAGCAGTTCTATCACGAAGAACGCTGACTCTAGCGGCACGAATGTTGTCATGCAGGCCGCCAATCTCAACGCTCTCGCCATCGAGCGAAGCACCCATTCTGCCAGCGCACCCATCAATGCACAGGGCACCGGCACTGCCGCCATCGTCCTTCCGCAGGACACTGGCATCGACAGCGTAATGGACATCGCATCCAGCGCCACAATGATTGCACCTGATATAGTGCGAGGCATCAAACCCCTTGGTGCCGCCCTCAACTCACGGTCCAGCGAAACCCACCCCAGGCCACTCGTCACGAGAAGCGCCTGTACAAACAGTTATGAGACAAGACAATGTCTCCCCCTCGAGCCGCCTGGTAAGGTATCTCTGTCCCCCACTTTACCCATTTCGGCACCCCTCCTCAACTCCGAGGGCCTAAAACCACATCCGCCCTTAAACATCATAGATGAGCTACCCGCTAACCCCACTGAGGTCATTCTGAGTGAAAACGACCCGCCACCCAGCCAACTATCAAACTTGCAACTTAGCTCGGCTAATAAACAAGAAGACCGCAAAATATGTCTAAAGTTTCTATGTCTAGTAGTCTCGTTGATGTTTCTTGCGCAATACTACTGGTTCAACCCTAAAGCATCACAAGGGCCCTCACACGATGGTTCAACTCTCCATGTGCTTCCCAAACCAGTACTGGTGGTAACACTTATGCTCACTACATTCTTGCTAGGCTATCTGTCTGATAGAATAAGGTGGCCACACTTTTGCAGCCGGCGTAAGGTATTTCTCACCACGCCTAAGTTCTCGAAGGGCCTTCCGCAGCTTCAACACAATGAAAACAAGCTGAACACCCAGTCCCGGCTACTACTATTTAGCCACTCTCTTGCCCGTAATGGCAGTCACAAAGAGGGTGTAACTCCCGCCTTCCTTGGTTGGTGCACAAGTGTATCTGCCAATACATCAACCCCAGATCCTGTGGTGGAGTTTGATGTCCACCATAGCATCCCAGCTCACGCTGGACTTGATGACGTGATCAGTGAATGCACGCTCCTACGTAGGGGCCCCGCTTGTCCCTCTATCATCTAGGCAACCTCTCACAGGTCAGTTCAGAATTTCGAAATTAATAATGCCTTTACAATGCATTATCTTTGGCGGAGGGGTGTGTGACGAAACGCGTCCCTTCTCAATACAGAACTGACCAGTGCGGAACTAACCCCCCCCCTCTTAACCACTAGTTAGCATTGTATAGCCCTTTTTACACTAAACTGACCAGGGTAGAACACAGACAATCTATTACACCAAGGTTAGATCCAACCCCCAAATTATAGGCCATAAACACACATCCCAAGTTACACCCAGACGTCGAAACAAACGTACGCAGCCGTTCAGTTCAGGAACATTAAAATTGAAAGTTACGCCCCAAACGCCGAAACAAAAGCACGCAACCGTAAAGTCCAGGGACATTAAAATTTGGTGTCCACGTACACCCCTTTGAGTCGACAATCCTAACGCCCAGGGCTATTCAAATCGTTTCCGTCCGCTGTACCGTCGAGCGATTGTCCAGCCTGATAATTATGGTATGGTTCCGCTTTCATCCTCCTTCGCCCCCCCCCCGGGTCGCGGGTTAAAGAAGTCAGGTGAATGAGCCCCAAATGAAAAGATTGGTCCAATTTAACAATTCTAAACTCAAAAGACTCGCTGGCCATTGGATCATCACTACTCTTAACATACCGTTCGGTAACCTATAAAAGCCGGAGACGAAAGTTTCAGGTCAATGCCATTCTAGATCAGAATCACTGAGAAGTCAGAAGACTCTCAAGTCAACGATTCATTTGGGAACTTGTGTAAGGCAAAGCGGCCTCCTACACCAGGGCTGGCGTGTTTTGTTGCCTGAAGGTAGACCTCAGCAGCTCTCCACACATTCCCGTTGAGGGTGAGTCACTCATCACCCTCGAACCGAGCCGAAGGCATTCCAGGCTGACGTCCCAGGACCGGTCTGCAACTACCACAGGAGTAAGCCCACCGCGTGGCATCCTCATATTCATCACACTAGTGCCCGCCTACCTGCAGGGCACCAGCAACTGGCTACAACACAACGGAACTTCAACTTATCCAACCCCGAAGGAGAACCTTGCATAACAGATAAGTGAGAGACAGCCGAATAAGCAAACCATACACGAATCTTTATGAGCAACATCCCAGTGATGATATTATCTTAAACGTCATCATAAAATCCTAAATCATTCTGTACATCCCCCCCCCACTCACTGATTGTATTTCTTCTTAATTTATCTTTATTAAATACTTGTTCTTCCACAAAACCAATAAGCTTTGCGTTTTGCTTGTGCCTGTCTATGTGCCTATATAACATCAACCAAATATTTACCACGTTGTGGCTCTAAGACTTTACCCCTAGGAGTCGCAGGCCATCGTCCCCATCGGGAAGTGCAAACGGACCGATCGGCGGACTTATTCCACCACAAGGAACTGCATTGAAACCTACTGCTTAGCATGCACCGTCATACTGTCATCACGACTGTTCCAAGTTCGAACTCAATTAGTCATGTTTTCTTACTGTGCACCTTCATTGCCTAAAAAAAAAAAAAAAACAACCTCAGGAAGTAATGATACAGAGAGCCTATTTGCAAGAATAATTTCAGAGTTGTACCATGTAGACTTTTATAAACTTGTTTTGCACAAAGGCTTTGATGAACGTAAAAATGTCTAAAAGCAAACACTCTCGAGGGAATCAAATGAATGTGACATTAGGTTTTAATAACTTGATAAAATAAACATGCTTTTTTTTTCATGATACAGACAGCTACATAATAGTGAGCGAAAAATAACCTGGTTAATATTGACAAAAATGAAAATAACAATAATTTGAGTATTTTTCTATGAAAGGAATACAGGGTTATAAATGTATGCTTAAGTTTTTAGGTCATGTTTATGTAATTTATGTTGCAAGGATGTTGCCATGTTGTAAAATAATGGCATATTTTATGGATTATTATTTACATTGATATGGTTTATGTTATGAGGTAATGTTTGCGCTGTAAAATTATGGTTTATGGCTTATATTGTAAGCGTATGTCTTCTTTTTATAAAGTTAAGGTTTAGATTCTAAGGTCGAATTTTATATTAGGAATTTATGTGGTGACGTTATGATTTATCTAGTAAAATTGTGCAACTCTGAGGTTGTGGACCTCCGTCTTTGTATCAGTCGGAGAACTGCTGTGGGATCGAGGCATCAAATATATAATAAGTTCGAGTTGACAGGGGCCTTTCAGATTGATGACAGTGAGGAGCCAATCTTTTATTCCTGGTGATGGGAGAAACCAGGAAACTTTCTCTGGTCAAACTTTTCAAAAGATTTGACCTCAACTTTTTACGGGCTTTTGTATAGATAAGCTAATGGTATAAATAGAATGTGTAGTCAATGCGGCAAAGGATGCTGGTAGGTTGTAAAGTAAAAGTAAAGGTCCCCTTTCAGACCGTGCAGTCTTATAGGGCAGATTATGTAAAGGTCATATGTTTCTGTGGCCCACGGTTAACAAGGGTGTCATGTGGCCAGCACAACGACCAACCCTTAGTGCTAGGAGGACTAAAAAATCCCGAAATAAAAAATCCCAGTCTTCAGCCCCCGGTTCGGAAGTACACGCGCTTTACCGCTCAGCCACCGCGCCTCCTGGTATGTTGTCATGACTAAGAAATGAAGATTTTCAGGCAACGCGCAGGAGAGGTCAGTATCTGGACAATGTGAAGGGGTGCACCAGTCTCTAAGGCGTAGTACGTCTTTACAGTAACTAGATCAATGACTTCAAGTTAGAGCGCAGAAAGTGTACTTGTGAACGTTTTTGATCTCCCACCAATATATATATATATATATATATATATATATATATATATATATATATATATTCATAACCAAAGTGACAGCCTTATAATTGAAACCGAAATGCGTAGGAATACATTCAAATAAAGGTAGAAGTCGCCCCTTTGACAATCAATGCGCTGTCATAGCCATTGACATTATTTGTCCCAACGTCTCACTTCTTAACAGAGTAGAGAAAAACAAAATAGAGAGAGGGTGGGAGGGGCTTAGGTATTTGTAGTTTGTTTTATTAAGTTAAACTTTTTTCCCCCCTAAAACGTAGAAAATGAAAAAGGGTGAGAAAAGGAGTCGAAAAGAAGGGGCGGGTTGGCCTTCAACTAGGCAGAGGAAAGAGGACGGGTCATTTTGACCTCCCGCCGCTTGGTGACAGGACGGTTTGATTT
Organism: Biomphalaria glabrata; assembly: GCF_947242115.1. Classification (NCBI taxonomy): domain Eukaryota; kingdom Metazoa; phylum Mollusca; class Gastropoda; family Planorbidae; genus Biomphalaria; species Biomphalaria glabrata. The sequence continues at coordinate 20,176,366 of NC_074723.1, read as the reverse complement.
TTTTATTTTTTTGATGTGCGTGTATGTGCGCGCAAGTCTGAACGCAAAATACCTAAGTTCAAATCTTTCTGATTAAATAGATCCATACAATCATAAAGACACTATAAGAGACAATTCGAACACAGCAATAACTAGAAAGGTAAGACACTATATTAGACAACTGGGACACAGTGATAACTAAAAAGGTAAGACAATTGGGACACAGTGATAATTAAAAAGGTAAGACACTATAGGACACAACTAAAATGCTAAAACACAATTTATGACAACTGGGGCACTGTTGTGGACGGTCGTTGACAACTGAACCACTGAAGGCGTACTATATTTGAGTTTGTAAAACTTGAGAGAACATGAATAACTTCGTTGTCAACAATACTAAATAGCACTCGTATTACAATAGAGACAAATTCAACTTGAGATGAAATGAAATGAATGTAGTAGACTTTGGTAATAATATAGAATGGTATTCTGAACCAACTCACTACAAAACCACGTCTTTTCAGTCTGGCGTTCTAGAGTCGTCTGTCGCACCTAATACCGCTGACGACAATGCCGCTTATCTTGCACCATTCACTAGCAATCGCTTGCCTCTTCCCACCGTCACCATATGAACACACACACTCCATAACAGACACAGCGATAACTAAAAAGGTAAGTGCTCCGATGAGACGAATACGTTTATTGGGTTGCTAATACAAAGTTTAAAACATTTTCTCATTCTCGTTGGAGGGGAGCTTTCATGGAGTTTCCAAGAGTCTTCGACACAATTTGTTTCATCACTGGCCTTCTTCAGTCGTAGCACGTCCTTGGCTCATCTTGTGGCGCAATGTCTCATGGGACTGCAGAGCCTTATTCCGGAGAGACATTTCCATCAACGTACAACAACGTTAATGGTTGTCATTTGGATTGGTGCGAGACCATTCGCTATAGAAGCCCTCAACACTGACCTGCAGCGTCACAACCTGTGACGTGGCAACGAGCAAGCAAGTATCACATTATTACATATTCTAATTGCTATGTTACGTGAAACATGTTTAATTTGCTCCTCATGCTTCGCAGTAGTGGTCCTTGTTTCGATGACTATTTTTTTTATAGGATTTTTTTTTTGGTTTGTTTTAGTTTTCTTTTGTACATGCCAGTTGTTATGTTTTGCTTTAATGTATATGTATGTATGTATCTAGTATGTTTTTAGATATCCGAAGGTCCTCCAATTTAGTTTTCGCAAAGCCGAACTCCCCCCCCCCTCCCTTTTCCAGCCTCACCTCTTGTATTTGTCCAGTAAAAGTTGTCTTTCTGAAGAATTCACCGTTTATGTCCACTATGTTTCGAACACAAAACGTTTGGTTTAGTAGCTTAATCGCACAGCAACAGCCAGGTCGCGTTTCTTTATAAATATAGATGGGAGATCTTATCTTGTAAAGTAAGTGCTATCTTTGTCATGAACCTCTGTTCGACAAATAAATATTGTACAAGATACGTAGAGCTGATTTTGAGTATTTAGAGTTTTAGATTAAGTATATTTTAAAACAAGGAAAGTTACTAAATATATCAGAATATTAAAACACACACATCTTCTATTTTGAAATACAAAACAATGGCAATCAATAAAACAGCCTCGAAAAGATATTACATAATGGTTTCATGAAACCCTGACGAGACTCTATGAATGACTTGTTCTCCTAACTTAGGTTTGTGTTAGTCGATGCTTGAAATACAAGACACAATTCAACTATAAAAGAGCACAAGAGGATTACATGAATACATGACTACCTATGTGCGCAATAAGGTCACTTACAAGACGTGTGTCAGGACGATTTAAAAAAAAAGAACGTCCGCTAACTGGGTCTCTAGCGTTGTCGCGTGTCTCCCAGACTTTCAGCTATTTGAGAACGCTCTGACCTTTTCTTTTTACTGCGTATCTTGCAAAGCTACACCCTTAAAGAACATACCATCGCACTCCAGGTGTGTATTCTATGGGTGATACACAGAAGGAAACCAATTGAACAGGCAGCTAGCGGAAAATGGAGACAATTTGAATGCCTGTGAATGGAGACGTAAATATATATATTTATAGAAAAGATTCTTATTCGGTCAACACGTCAGAAGATTTGAGTAATGTATTTGTAAATTGGTTACCAATTTTATTTTTTTATTTCTATTGAAAGAAAATACTTCCTTTGACTTAGAGAATAAGTGAGACTTATGTGGCCACTTTGACAAACAGGATACATGAGAGTTTTATGTGATCACCTCAACGCCCTAAGCGGCTTCAACTTTCATGTGACTTGTTCACCACACTCACCTATCCCCTTCGCTGTTGAAACTGTTCCTTGAAGGAGCCTTAAGCCACATTGTGACTTGTTATATTGAATTAAGTTGGTTGACTCGAATATTGCAGACATCAGATTCCTGACCTGCCTCATTAAGAAGCTGTCTCAGTCTCTTGAGAATTTTAGTCAAGCGCTCTAGTCCTACTGTCACTAAAATGAGTCTAATGATATTAGATTTCATCTCCTTTTATCTTATCTTATATAATATAGATGTTACTTCAAAAAAGAAGATGATTACGTCCTACGCGTCATGCATGTTAACCAAGGGCGGACTGGGGGGTCAAAATCGTCCCATACGATTCGGTCCACAATTTGATTGCATGTGATATGAAAAAAAAAAAAAAAAAGGAACGCATGTATGCAAACGTGAGTTTGTTAACTTGCTGTATATAAATAGATTTAAGTGTTATAGGAAATCTCAATTTGTAAAACATAAAAAAAAGAAATCTACAGTGCAGTCGTAATCTTAATAGTTATTTTAAACATTATTTTGGTATAGTATAGTAAAGCATAACACTGGGTGGCTGCTTGTTCGTGTGTTATACGCTCTGGAGATAGTCTCGATGGTCTCAGGTTCGAACTCTTGCCTGCCGCCCACTCCTCTCCCCTCCACCTTTCCGGCTGTTCTGTGGGATGTTGAGGCTATTTTGAAATAACAACTGAATCATGAAAAACAGAAAGTCACGTGACACGTTCTTGCAACAGAAAAATGTCTTCAGCATGAACTCTCGCTTTGTTGCCTTTTCTTTATTTGCAGAAACAGGGAGACAACTTAGTTCACAAGTCACGTACGTATATTACAGCGTAAGCACTAGTTGATGATTTCAAAATAATTCCAACAATTCATGACTAGCCATTGGGACAGTTATTACAAGACAACACTCTTTGCTATCATCTCCAAAAAACCATCTCCACAATAGACATCGTTCTGAAATTCCAAGCGTCATATTTCAATTCATCAGTTCATTACCTTATTTTTGTTAAATGCTTCTCGGTTAAGTCAACGTCAAATAACAGGATTGTTAAAAGACGCAATGCTAATGCTTGGTAATGACATTGAGAGGCACTAAGTTATTAAAAGACATTCAAAGTTGAAGGCGCACATGTATATATCCATGAATTAGACCGTTTAAGTCTGCCATGCATCCTCTGCCATGCATCCTTGTGGATATGAGTTACTGTTTCTGCTTCGTCTAACGTGGCATTATCTCCAGGGGTCAATGGAGTTCCTTTCGATTCATATGTTTGCACGTTTGTCTGTTTAAATAATAATTGGATCAACCGACCAATCCAATTATATAATGCACATTAGAGAGAATAATCTCTTTAAGAGTCAATTTTAGTAATAGTGCGTCTACAGACTGCTGGAAACATAACATGAGGGAATACTTCCTAATTTTAAGTTCAGGGTCCCGTTTTAGGTTCACGCGTGTATGTTAACACTAGTTCGACTTCTATAGGACTATAAACAAAACATAGGTTTTATGTTGTTTGTTAATCTGTTAGAGTGTAAAGAGGATTATAACAGAAGCACAGTAAACTGCTATAAGCCAATCCATTATTTCAGCTTATGTGGCCTTAATACACAGTTAAGTATGTACAGATTTTTATGAAAGATAAGGCGAGATCAATCACGTTTACGGGACTTACTGACATTTAATGTGGCACATTCAGCAGCCCCACCGGCCCATTTTGGCACCGGCCCACCGGGCATTTGCCCAGTTCCCATATAGCCAGTCCGCCCCTGATATTAACCAATGACTTAAATTCTGCCAAGTCACTGTTTTTTCCTGGCTAGCTCAGGCAACCCATTCCCTGCTCTAATAGCGCTAGGAAAGAATGAGCATTTGTACAAATTTGTCCTAGCATATGATACGAGGAATGTGCCTTTATCTTTGTGTCTTTCTGAGTATTTAATTAGATTTTGTTTTTGTATTTGAAGACTATGGTTCAGTGTTTTATGTATAACTGCCTTTCTAAATTTAGTGATTTTACTAAAGGTGTTACTCTAATCCAGTGATGCCCAAAATACGGCCCGCGGGCCATATCCGGCCCGCCAAAATGCGGCACAAAGTGTAAACCCCGCCTCAAAAAAAAAAAAAAAAAAATTGAATTTTTACCTACGTAATTTTTCTTTAATTGATTGGTATCAAGACCTTTAATATAAGTTTGTTTATAAATGGGAATCTACCAGAAAAATTGAACGGATCTTAACTTTTTTGTGGAGCATGATAATAAACGAATATATTTTATTTGTAAATAAAGTGTAACTTGAAAAAACAAAAAACAACTAAAACATATATACGTCATTATGAAACAAAAAAATTCCGGCATTTTTAGTTTGTGCCGCGAATAAAAAGATTGCTAAACTACGCTTAGAGATTGGAGAAAATATTTAGCAAAAAGAAAAAGAGTCGTTGGTTAAGCCAGTTACAATGTTATTTACATTTTAAGTAGAGAAATTAATCATTTTCTGAGGTGTGAAAAAACAACAACATCATATCCAATTCCTTAATGTAAGTAGGCCTACTAGATAGATCCACGGGTTTCTAATCAAATAGTTACCAATTAAGGTAAATTTCATTTCTTTTTTATTTTTGTACCTTTTCGTTCATGTGGCCCGCAAAACAAGTGTCAGAAATTAAAATGGCCCACATGTCGAATTAGGTTGAGCATCACTGCTCTAGTCAAATGTGAGTATTCGTTTCGTTTGTTATGAATATCACTGCTCCATTTGTGCCTGTTTCAGTTTCTAAATGTTTTCTCCAGTTGTCTACTTGCAGACACCATGTTATGCACTGAAATAGATTAGGTTTAAATGTTAGCAAGATTTGAACCTGTTCTCCTCCTGTTCTTCTAGGGGTAGGCTTGAGAGCCTAGCATATAATGACCTGCTCCTGTCATCGATGTCATAAGTCATGTGAACCTATCGAGCTCAAATGGGGTCTTCACTTAAGTGTGACCTTTGCACTTTTATAAACTTTGCGTATAAATGCGTGCGTGCGCGTGGAATTTAATTCTCTGCAGCCAGCCTCATTGTGGAAAGTTTTCTTTTTGGTCAGTGTTACATGGGTAAAGAGAGTTAAGAAAATACGAACAAAAGAAAATCGTACTCAATTGTATTCACGTGTTGAGCACACACATTGTATTGTATTGTATTGTGGGAAGTTGACCTTGAAAATGTACCCAGCACTACCCCCTCCCAATGATAAGAATAAAATCAAGTCTATAATCTGCTCATTTCAACTGAGAGATACACAAATATAGGTTATGGAAAAAAAAAACGTCATGGTTCATGCATTTACGTAGCGCAAGACTCTACACATGCGCAGACGAGAGAAATGTAATCCCTTATTTCCGCTCTAGCCTACATCTCCACAAATTACAAAGGTGTGGTAGCTCTGACTTCACAAAGGCGTGGACCAGCCCATCCTGGCACGCGCCACTGGCGTCTGCAACATGTTTGCACTGAATGCCTCTTTATCATTTACGGTTTAAAAAAAAATCTCAATAGAATTCCCCCCCCCCTTCTCTTTTCCACCATGCATATCTAAACGTTCGTGGATTTAAAACAAGGTCTGCCATGGGGTTACGAGCAGAAGTCAATCTTTCACCATTTTTTTTAAGCTGTAGGTTATTAAAAAAAAAGCATCGAGGTTCTAACATTAAAGAACGAAAAAAAAAAAGGGGGGGGGGGTATTATCTACATTCAAAACAAAGACTCTAAGCTTAATCAGTGAATTAATGAGTTTATATATATAGCATAGCGATCCGAGGTCTTTAAAATGTACAACGTTACGATGCTGAGACAAAACATTTTGTTAAGGACATGTTCTTCGGAAAGATTCGAAGCCTGAAAATACTGTTGCTAATTCATTTTAATTCACCTTCACCTACCCTTGGTCTGATGGACCGTTGGGGCACCACACATTATCTGTTGAACGTCTTTCTCCATTCCCAAACGAGCGGACCTAAACAAAAACCTGAAACCAGAAAGCAAAACATTAGCAAGTAGGAACTAAAGACATTTCTGCTACCTTCACGTGTAATGGACTAATTAAAATAATTTCTGCCCGGAAACACCACTGTAAATTTATTGAGCCGTTTTCTTTTTCCTGGTACACGGAGCGCCCTCTGTCGTAAAACACTGAAACTAACATTCCTTACATTTTTTTTTAAATTTTTGCACTTCGTAACTTTTTGTATGGCATTAAAAAAAAAAAAAGGGGGGGGGTCAAAAAGAAAATCTTACACAATTTACAAACAAGTTCTTCTCGATTTATTTTCAAACGCTGTACCAGGGAAACTCGAAAAATGTGTTGGTTTCGGATCATTGCGTTCATTTCCCCTACCCCCTTTAACACATCCATACACTAAGACATGCACACTTTATTTCATTCACTGCTTGTCGTCGACATATTCTGACCTGCACCATATTAGCCAGCACCAGACTGGCCTGCACCGGAATGGCCCGCACCAAGATGTCCCGCTTCATCCCATGTTGAGCAGGATCGACGCCTTCTAGGAATTGATGACAACGAATCTTACTTTGGCTGACTTCTCTCTAATACGACGCTAAATAATATAACCTTGTTGAACTCTGTTACACCGCATAACAAATCTTTAATCATCAATGAATTTAAGTTCAAAGGTTGCGTCATTTAAAAGACCAGATGTCCAAGAAATAAAAAGACATTTAGGAAGCTGAAATTTCTGACTCTATAGGTCCCCCCCCCCCCAAATGTCTCAGAAATTAGATGTGATTTGAAAAAAAATTGTTCGGTAACCAGCTTCAGACTTGCTGCCAGAACAAGGTTAAGATGAAAAAAAAGTAATAGCATTATTTTAAAGGGCCAGATTTTAATGTGTTAAAAACATTTTAATGTTTCTCGCGTTATGTGATTATGATTAACATTTCTAAATAACTAGGTAATTTTGCATTCCGAGCTTCACAAACTCATTTTCCTGGCGTCCACAACGCACCTAGAAAGAATAGCGCAAATAAATATAATATCCAATCGGACAGGTCGATACTGAAGTTTGAGAGACATTCTATCTTCACATATCCCTTAGTTTGTTGCACTGTGGGGGTTCCACGCAAGATTTGTCGACTATCTTTCTCCCTTCCTCTGTCTTTTGCCATGCATAGAACCTCTTTCAATGGCAGCCCCTTCCATTCTTTTATCTTCCCATCGCTTTCTCTGTCTGCTTCTTCTTTTTTTTTTTTCCTGTTTCCTGATAAGGTTCTATTTTAGAGCCCTGAAGACCTTGTAATATGTCCATAGAGGTTTAGTTTGCGTTTTTTTTTTTTTACATTATTAAGCAGGTCATCATGGGGTCCAATCGCTGTAGTAATCTCTTCGTTTGTGATGCGGTCTTTGAATGTGATACTTGGATCCATCTGTAGCATCTCAATTCCATTGCTAGGATCCTTCTGTAGCATCTCAATTCCATTGCCAGGATCCTTCTCTCTAGCTCTGCAGTCAGCCTCCAAGACTCGCAAACAAATAAGAGTGTGTCAAGAATGACAAGAGGGCGCATCCGTCTGATTTCAGTGTCAATGTCTGATTTCAGTGTCGATGGCTATGTTTTTCCATATTGTTTTGAGTTTTGCAAATGCTGCTGTGGACTGTGCTATTTGGGCCAGTAGTTCAGGTTTGGTCCCCTAATCCTATACAGTAGTATATGTCGTGGAATGGTCTTGATCGTCGTAAGATTAATTTCTGTATTCAGCAAGACGGCTTGAAGCCTGCTTGTTTAGTTGGTAATAGGCCTACAGAGTGCTGGGAAAATGTAACCATTCTGAGCTAAGAAAAACGTAATACAATGTTTTCTTCCAAAGAACGACGTTTCTGAATTTTGATATTTTTTTAGAGATTTACTTATACATTCTCAAATTTGGCATTATAACACCAGATATACAAGAGATATTCAACATATACAATAGATATACAACAGATATAACAAAAACACACACACACAAAAGAAGACCCACAGTTTGAGAGACGCTGATCTATATGATTTCACTTTTTATTATATTTTTTTTTACACTATTAATGTGTTGTTTCTGGGTGAGTAATTCTTGAACTTTGAACTTGAGGCCCACAAAGGTTTCGTACAGGTATTTGTGCCTTGGGGCGAAACACCCTAGCTGGGTTAACTGGGCAACTACTAGGGCGGGAAGGAGTGAAAAAAAAAGGGGATTTAGAAAGAATGTTATTACAAATTGTTTTATCAGACGCTTCCGTTCAACACGCACATCCACGCGTGCGCGCGCAAATGAATCTGTCACAAGGCGACACACCCAGGCAGCTGCAGACGATTGGTTCTCTAAGTCTACATTACCTAAACAAGTTTTTTTTTTTTTATGTTAAAAACTAAAACTGAAAAATAAAGTGAAAGAAAGCAAAGCGGATGATGCAAAGTGCAAGGGTTCTAAAATTTTAGAATATAAAGGCGCACACGGTTTGCGTCTTTTTTTTAATGCAATTTTTAGATCTTGATCACTAAAATATTTTATTATCCTAAATTTGAAACACGGCAGACCACTCCATATTTTTTAAAAATAACCAAGCTGGTTCTTCTTGCCATCTTTAAAAGCTGGCACGTAGAATCGAAATATGGTACATTTTTGAAGATTTGTAAATAAAAAAAAATATAATATTAACATAACATTCTTTAAGACATTGTTATCACATTGAGAATCCCCCTTCCCATAGGATTCTTTAAATTAAAAACAAATCAGTGTGATTTATGGTTTTATAAAAAAAATGGCCAAGGAATTTATGAAAAATGTATACAATATCAGAGAACGTGGTGGTTAAGTAGTAAAGCGCTTGGCTTCAGAACCGAGGGGTCTCGGTGAAGGCTGGGATTTTCAGCTGAGTTCACCCAACTCTAGTGCGTACCCCGTCGAGATGTTTGAAAATGGTCAAGATAATCTCTTTATGAACATTTGACCCGGGAAAAGATTTTATCCCGTGACCAGGATTAAGGTTTGGGTCTTCATCGACCCTTCTGTCTGAAGGTCCCCGGTTCCTTGAGCCAATGCAATGGGTTTCCCATCACATGCGAGACCGGAGGCCGAACCCACGAGGGGACCAACTTCTTATGCCTATATTGTACCATCACTTTCCGAGGAACGCCATGCTGAGGTCATGTAATTAAATTTGTAATAGATCTAAGCTAACTATAATAAATCTGTGCGATAAGAAATATTTTTAACTATTGTTATTGTTTAGCGCAATTTCATGCTTTTAGCTTTCTCAATACGCTATGATCCTATCACATGTCTGGACCAGTTGGGAAAGGGATGGAGAGGAAACAACAGGGTACCTACCAAACAAAATAATTAAATACCAATAGTTAAAGAGCTAATCGGTTTTTTTATATGGATTCTTGTATTGTCAGGTAAAAGAAATAATTATGCAAAATTTCAGCTTGATCCGAGATTGGTTGTGGGAGAAATAACGTGTACAAACTTTTGGCCAGACAGACATTGGCGCTAGATAAGATAGAAAAAGTCTCCGATGTGATTGAGGAAAAAACTTCGAATAACAGTTTATTTCTCGTCACTTATGTACACTTACGAATTTACATAGATCTAGCTCTTATTAGTAAGTTCTTTACTGAAGTAAATCACTAGATCTAGATCTTAATTAGTAAGTTCTTTACTTCAGATCACTAGATCTAGATCTTATTAGTAAGTTCTTTACTGAAGTAAATCACTAGATCTATAACTTATAAGTACGTTCTTTACCGAAGTAAATCAATAGATCTAGATCTTAATTAGTAAGTTCTTTACTGAAGTAAATCACTAGATCTAGATCTTATTAGTAAGTTCTTTACTGAAGTAAATCACTAGATCTAGATCTTATAAGTAAGTTCTTTACCGAAGTAAATCAATAGATCTAGATCTTAATTACTAAGTTCTTTATTGAAGTAAATCACTAGATCTAGATCTTATTAGTAAGTTCTTTATTGAAGTAAATCACTAGATCTAGATCTTATTAGTACGTTCTTTACTGAAGTAAATCACTAGATCTAGATCTTATTAGTACGTTCTTTACTGAAGTAAATCACTAGATCTAGATCTTATTAGTACGTTCTTTTTCTTCAGGTCACAATGTGAGAACAGTTGACCAAGACCTCAGAAAGAAAAGAATGCACTAGAGGCATACCTCATTTTTTTTTTGTAAATTACTAAACACGTAACATCCCCCTCCCCACATCAGCATCTATCTACCCCCCCCTCTCTCTCTCCTTAACGGCTAGTCACTCCCTCACCCAACACCACACACACTAAAGATATGTATAAAAATGTGCATGCAGGGATGTAAGTAAGATGAAAATGTGCGTGTGTTTGCGTATGGTAGCCAAAGGTCGAGCTAGACACTACTGGGGTCTCTCCCCCCCCCCCCCCCCGCCTCCTGGACAAAGAGAATGTTAGCATGAAGAGGACAGGTTGTTTCGTCATCTTGCTGAAGATGGAGAGAGGGAGAGAGAGAGAGAGAAAGGGTGAAACTTAAAGGAGTGGCTTAAGAAGGAAAAAAAAAAACAAAGGAATGCAAAGAGAGAGATCTGGTTAGTCGTGTGTCGGTACGATAGGTTAGGATTTGAATCCCTCCCGCCATTATAAACTGCCGCCCTTCAAGAAGTTGAGACTAATAAACAAAGCACACTCCCCCCCCCCCCAAACATAAACAAAGAAGAAATGCGATTGGGTTTTTAATGGTTATGAATACAATGTCTTTGAAGAAATATTATGAATGAAATGTCTTTGGTGAAATGTTTTAAACGAAATGTCATTTAAGTCTCACAGACCCATTAGAACAAAACATACCTCCCCCACCCAAGACATATACAAAGAAAAACAGAATGGTCATTAATGATTATTAATAATGTGTCAGATGAAACATGGTTAATAAAATGTCTCAGATGAAATATTATGAATAAGATGTCTCAGATGAAATATTATGAATAAGATGTCTCAGATGAAATATTACTGAAACGTTTTTGATAAAATGTTATCGCTTATACGAAATATTATTCAACATATCAACAAAAAGCATTTTAATTATTGTCTCACAGAGTCCCATTAGAAAATCGGCAATTGGTTCTTTGGTCACAATACGTCTCTGTTTATGATGTTTAAAAAACAATTAGAAACATTAACTCACAATGTAATAAGAATTACAGTAACACTGTAGAGTAACCTAAAACAAGGCTCTAGAACGACTCGTGAACTGCCGAAAGAGGCTTGGACAGTAGCACACTAAATTAATATTGTGAACACATTCTCAGGGCGTTACTCTTCTTTCAGTAGTTATAACATCAACAGAAGCATTCGCTCTGAGCTGAACCATTTCATGAAATAAAATATTAAAAAAAAAAAACATAATACGTCAAAAAAACAACAACAACTTAATGTTAAATTTCATTCATTGTCAATACATCGTGCGAGAACCACTGTAAGGTAAGAGGACAACTCAACCGCCGCGAAATTCAAAACCCAAAAATTTGAATGACTTTCAACGGATCTCAACCTTTTTTTTTCTCCGAAACCTTCGCAAGGGTGACAAAGATGACGCTTGTTCCTACGAAGTTAAAATGCGTAGCAATAGTCACTGTTGACACCAGTATAAGCTGAGCACGAAAGGGACGGGAGGTGTTACCTTAGAGAGAAAAACATTAAGGGTGGGTGGTGGAGGCGATTGTCAATAAAACTATCAATGCTACTGCACTTAGAATAAATTTTATCCCCCAAAGAAAGTGGAGACTAACTACATAGTCAATTATTTTAAAGGAATTATTTTGTTTGTTTGATCAATTAGTCCAGTGCTTCTCAAACTTTCGATTTCATTTGATCCCTTCCAACTTGTTCGACCATTCACGTAGTGGCTGAGCGGCAAAGCTCTACCGAGATGTCTTGAGTTCGAACCCCATTTAAGACTTCGAAATTATCAGGATACGTTGTGGCGTTTGATCGTTGTGCTGGCCACATGACACACTCTTTATCCGTTAGCTATAGAACCAGATGAAATGCAGATCTCCAGTGCCGATCGCAAGTTTTGAAAGGGCACCATATTTTCTTTTACTTTCCATCTCGGCGATACACAAACGTACGTCTTGGGTGATGATTTCTGTTTTTCTTTATTGCCCGATTTTTATCAATGATGTATCTTGTGTATAACACATAATCCTTTAAAATGAATGGTGGTAGAGAGAAAATGTTTATATTTTTAAAAAAGTAAACAACCTTCTGAATAAGATTGATCATTTAAAAAGAAAATTTAGTCGAATCCGGTTAATCGTTCCATCCATTGAAAGGACATGAGGCTTATGTGGACCGAAACCGTCTTGCAAGACTAGACTGACACTAGACCTTTTGTTTGAAACAGAGGTACGTAAGAACTTGTAACTCGACCATTATCACGTATTTTTTTTTAAAAAGAAGCACCCATTTAATAGTTTGATCAAATGTATCTTTCGAAGGTTCTGATTATACCTATCTAAACAAACATTTTACCTATATTGAAGACCGACAGAAAGATGCTGGCGAATGGGAGCATTAGTCTTGAAATTATTCAAACAATCAGACAGTAACTAGTATCTCGTGTTGTGCACTTTGTGTACATTAGTTCATTCAATGGCACATTTTGTTTTCCAATGTCACGAGGCTACGCAAACTTCTTGGAGAATGTGTACGTGTTAAAGGGAGGGGCTGGTTGTACGGGTGTTCTTTCTGCATGGTGATTGGCTGTCGCCTGCGTATTTTTTTTAAAAGTACACTTGTGTAGTGTGTTCTACATTCATAACGCGGTGTATAGCACAAGTGGGGGGGGGGGGGGGGGGGGAGGGCATAGAAAGGCACGAGCTTTCAGTCAAATGTGAATGGTGCATTTCCAAAGGATTGCCTTTATCTCATGAATGAATGCCCACGGTTGGAGTGCTGTTACAGTTTAGCCGATAATCTAGAAGGGTGGGAGACCAAGGTAAGAGGAGAACGGAGCGCAGCAAGGAAGTAGTGGTACTGAGCCTTTTGTTTTTTTTAGCTAAAGTAAGCAATTCCATGTGTAAACATTAACATATCCATTGTTCAAGGTGAAGATTCAATAGAAGATACATAATAGAATGCCGTTTCTATAAACGAACTATACATGTATATCAACTTTGAAAGAATAAAGTATTGAAACGTGTTAGGCTAATCTCTATTAATACATAGATCTACTATTAAATATAGTATTTCCTTTGGTAAATCCATATATGTCTAAATATAGTTTCATGACAAGGCCAAATTTAATACTGTCAAGCCGCCCAGAACGTCATCCTTAAAGGGGGTCTCTACATTACAAAATCATTTTTAACAAAATAGTTAAGCATTAGAAAATACGGGAAATGAGATAAAATTTTTGAGATTTCTAGTCCTTTCTTCAGAAATTTATTTTTTAGATTTCATAAGTGTTTTTATCATGAAGTGGGAAGAGGCTTCTAGAACAATCCTACCCGGGCCTACACTTTCTAAAATCCTTGACTGTTTCATAGTTGTTTCTATTTTCACAGTAGGAGAATTTCTTTGGAACATAAAAAGATCAAACTAGATCTATTTAGTTCTACTTCTAGATTCATCTCGTTGTGCAAGTGTTAATCTAGATCTGTATTCTGAACCAATCGCACAAAAAAAAAAATCATGAGCCCAACTTCACTTTCCCCCTCCCTATTATGAAAAATAAACAACAACCATATTAAATTCACTATCAATGGTATTTTTACTTTAGAATATTGTCTGCACTAATCAGAGTATGCAAATCGCATGGCTACTTTTCCGCCACTGTCACAAGTGCAAAGCAATCATTTAGATCTAGTAATGGCGGCAATGATAAACAACTAAAAATGGTCGGAGGAGAAATATTTTAAAGATCGCACACATGGGCACAAGCAAATGAATGAATGACCTCAGCAACCTCCCACGCAAACAAATGCTCGTCGCAGAGAAGGCGAGGAATCGCGCAGCAACTTGGAAGCGCAGTACTGCACCTGACACACACACACACAAACGAGGAAAATCTAGAGACGAGTAAAGCGTGTGTGTATTTACGACTTGCATTTTTTTTTTCAGTGGGCGGAGCTAGCCTGGGTTTTTCCCAAAGAAATCTATTACAAATGAGGTCACAACTGTCGGCGGAAGAGAAAAACAAATTTTTACGGAACACGGATAATGTAATATATATTAAAAATGTTGCCATTTATTTTGAGAAAACACTCAATTGAAATATATATGTATCTAGATTTCCATGCTTTGGCTGCCTGGTCATGTGATATGCCAAAATTAACTGTCCTCCAGATGGTCCCGGGATGAACCTTGCCGCCGCCCTGCGAGAGGTTTGGACTGGAATGTAACTATCTTCAATTTTGAAGGAACATCCCAAACATGAAACAATAAGAAAATGAAAAAAAAATCAAGTTTGATATTAAAGTAGTTATCAGCTGTGACAGACACTAGATTTCAAAACTAGAATAGTCTGCCACTCTCTAAACATATTACATTGTAGCCTATTAATATAATGTCTACATAAATAAATGGTTTTATCAAACCTATTTTATAAAGAAGTTTATGAACACTATAATATTTGTACACTTCCTAAACCAAACAGACCCGACCTACTCCCCTTTTATTTTTTTGCACTTTTATTTGCTGTTGCCTAGAAAATGTAAGCTAATAAACTACTTAAGTTATATTTTATTGACATTTTTAAACCGTCTACAGCATGCTGGTCCTCGGGCTAGAGAAAGTTTTGCTAATTTTTACATTTATTATATAACTCCGGCTTTCACGTAATTGTGAAAATAAATATCTTTTTTTTTTAATTTCTAACTCTAATAAAATTTTGTGTAATATATGTTTATTTTAAACAAGCAGTAATGTGCCTTGGTGACATTTTTGTATATCATTAACTGACTTTGTTATTATTATTATTATTATTATCACTATGCAGCAACAGATATTTCGAGGTTACGTCTTACTCAATTGTCAGACTAAACGAAGTATCTGACTATAACAACTGCAATATAAGGATGGTTTAGACAGGATGAACTTTAAATTAATGCTCTTTCTCTACAACTAACAATGAGTCTTGAGAAGGGATATTGGACCGTCGAAATTATGACATAATCTTTTTAAAACTGTCACAAGATTTCATTGGGAGCTATGGCGCACTACGTCGTACTAGCTAGCTTCTTGACACTTTCGCGTTTCTCCCAGGGAGAGTGTTGTTGACGGTCGCAGCAAACTGCAGGTAGACAATTAAACCGCTGGACGTGTATTATATTTTAACTTATAAAACTTAAAATAACGTTTTTGTGAAGAAAACTAAATATAACTTTGAGTACAATATAGACAAATTTAACTATTGAAAAAGTCGAACTGACAATAAAAAACACGCCCTTCAACTCTGGCTTCCTAGAATTGTCAGGCCTACTTAACACAGCTTACGACACTGACGTTGATATTGCATCATTCTACAAGATCACTTTTAAATTAATGCTCTTTCTCTACAGCTTAGATACTCTCTTTCTATATCACCTAGGCAACAGCCACACCCACGCTCCATAACATAGAGCCACTACGTTTCTTATTAAATGGGGCAGGAAACTAGTCGATGAAGTGCAATGCTCCATAAACGTAGACCACATAGACTAGTAGCAACAATAACAATTAATAGATTCGCAGTTTTGGATGTCCAGGGACAAACTAAACTGAAAAAAAATGTGATTTTCTAGGAAATCTAAAAAAAAATTAAACATGAAAACGACCAACTACAAAACTGCATCTTTACCAAAGAAAGCCTCGTCGCCCCTTATGGCCGTATGTGAACAAAGAATTGATAGCTCACCAGCTTAGTGTGTTGCAACAAAAATATCTTATTTAGGGTGTCATTTATTCTGATGATATTAACAACGACGCCAGACAGCAATGACTTGACCTACTGTCAATGTCAGACTTAATAAAAAGGAAAAGAGTTAAGTGGACAAGGTCATGTCATACTTGTGCAGGAATACTGACAGCATGACTGGACATAGGTGGGGTGGGGGGATTCTCTCTTCTGAAAGAGTTGCGACGGAAAGAAAAGTCCTGGGAATGCTGCTTGCTGACTGTGGACAACGATGCCAACCAGACTGAACTAAAACCAAATATAAGTTACAATAATTATGTTCCACTCCGTGTACTTGGTGTTTGAGAACAATTCTAAGCCATCGGGTGCAGGCCCTCTGGAATTCCAAAGAGTATACTCGCCTGTTGACTGCTTGTACAGTCATCGTCTTATACGTGCGACTGACAGTCTGATGCCTCGGTCGTTTTCTTGTGGGGAATTCCTAAACGAGGCATGGTGTCTTGTCTCTTGACCGCAACAGCCTTTAGTGTAACAAACTCAAGGACTTTTGAAAACCTTTGCATCTGTGTTAACAGGATGGGCGTCAACAGAGCCATACAGTTTGAATGAAATGTACAAAGATCAAATCCTTGAGGTGCAAATATAAAACTAAATGAAAACCAAAAAGAACCTGAGAGCTGTAGCTTGGAGTGAACATTTTTGCATTAAAAAAAAATCCATTCCACTCCGTCCTTCTCCCCCTCCCAAAGAAAAAAAAACAACCACATACACATCTATACACATAGAGAATGCCAGAATATTTTTGACTTTAGATATGTTTTTTTTTTTTTACAAATTTTTGTTTTGTTTTGTCTTTATCAAATTAAAAAAAAAGAAAATTTACTCTAAACAAGATGCTCAATTTGCTGACCTGGGCCCAGAAAGTGTAATCAATGTTTTTACCGCTGAATACTTTATTGAAAACCTGTGGAGTTTTATTTGAATGATGAGAGTATTTTTTTCCTATTAAATTAACAACAACAAAAACTTTTTTCTCGCCTGCTAATTAAAAATGTTCTACAAGTGTGAAAAGGAAGTTGTCATCTGACCATACCAAATTCAATTGTTTGAAAAAAAAAAAATTGATGAAGGTAAATTTCTGTTGAACATGAAAGCCCGAGTCAGCACTAAACCCACGCTGATACAACGTAAATGTTGTCAATTAAAAAGATTCCATCCTTTCCATGTTTTTCAAACGGTAATCTACGCCAGAAATTGCTGCCTTCGTGTACACACAGCGCTGTGTTTTTCAGATCTCAAACTATCGCAAGGCAAGTCCAGCTAAAATTAGATTTATCCTGGCAATTTATTGCAGATCAGGTGAGACAAACTGAGTTATTTCTAGTCTGATGTTGGCTTGCCTGTACACTGACTCCTCAAGTAACTAAATTTGTAGTTCCTGTTTGCTCGTCATCCATGACGTCCTACACTTGTTATCGATAGATGCAGCACAAAACTGGAATTACTCATTTATTCGGCTTTGGCTTTTTATTCTTAAACCTTAACACAAATGTTTGAATGACGTAAAACGTGGACACATCGCCGTTAGGAGCCTCGTCTCAAATCAAAGCAAACTTGAAAGTTGTGCTTGTGACATTTTCGATCACAAACATTTCGCTGGACATTGACTACACACAATCTCAAACATTTCGCTGGACATTGACTACACACAATCTCAAACATTTCGCTGGACATTGACTACACACAATCTCAGACATTTCGCTGGACATTGACTACACACAATCTCAAACATTTCGCTGGACATTGACTACACACAATCTCAAACATTTCGCTGGACATTGACTACACACAATCTCAGACATTTCGCTGGACATTGACTACACACAATCTCAAACATTTCGCTGGACATTGACTACACACAATCTCAAACATTTCGCTGGACATTGACTACACACAATCTCAGACATTTCGCTGGACATTGACTACACACAATCTCAAACATTTCGCTGGACATTGACTACACACAATCTCAAACATTTCGCTGGACATTGACTACACACAATCTCGTCAACTTCGTCAAAGACGTTTTTTTTAAAAAAAATATATTTTTTAAAGTAAGGTATAATTTACAAAAAAAAATTATTTTTTTTATTTGTAATTTTCTGAAGCATACATTTATTTACCTTTTTTTTATTACCTAGGGGTCCATGGGCAAGTTATTTAAAGGGGTCGCGGCTGAAAAAGTTTGAGAACCTCTGATCTATTCGACTGTCCAGGGTGTACACCACACGACTAGGCTTAGTTTGTAATTATCTTTCGTGGAGTTCGTTGTTTTAGGAGACACGAAACATGTTCAAAGAGACTCAATGGAAATGTAAAACAAACGGAAGAGTTTAGCAAATTTGATTTTGCAACATTGCTTATCAAGACCTCCATTATTGATCGCACCGGATACACCAAAAAAAAGCAAGCTATTTATAGTGTTTTTTTTTGCAATTGATGAAAATCTCCACTAACGAGTCACCATTAGAGTCAATGTTATAAAGAAGTGGGGCGGAATATCGGGTTTTCGAACTGACTTTAGGCGAAATGTCCAAGTCTCCATCGGGATCTTAACTCAGCCCTTCTCAGACTAAACATCTGTTGAACATTTTGTGAGTGTGTTTGCTGTTTTACATTCAATACATAATCTGAAAAAAAAAAGATTTATTTAAAAATGGGTAACTTTATCACAAGGGCCGGCCTTACAAATTGCGGGTCTCAATTTAATGGAAGCTTGCGAGGCACCTCTTCAAATGTATTTTTACAATAACAACTGTGACTCTTAATTAGATCATGATATCTACATTAACTATTTAAGATGCACAGTAAGCTACTCAAACCGAAACCATTCGCTATATAAGGCCTCAACACTGCAACGTCACAACCTGTGGGCAGTTTAGACCAACAGCTGGTTGCCACGTCGTACAGACTGTGTTCAGGCCATCTATAATGATTGGTCTCGCTCAAACGCAATAGGCGCCAGTGGGTTAATTAAAGTTAAGACAATCATACGATGCACTTAATATGTTAACCCTTTTAATCCTTCATCTTTAAAAGCCTGTGACAAGAGCCATAACAGATAGTGATATGCCTAATGTAAATTGCGGGGCTCAATTTGGAGCAATCGGCCTAAGCCCGGAACTGGTTATCACTCACCAGTAGTAGCCTAAATGTAATGGTATTTAATATCCCTCCCCACCACTTTTATCTGAAGATAACTACATATTTCAAACATATATTAAATCTATTAACTCATAAAATGTAATGATCATGTCAGCCCCAGAAGTCCGTTAGTTGTTAAAAAACAGGTTCTGACAAATGGTGACAAATCGTCTAGTGCGGTGACATGTTAACACCTAACTGTTTAGGGTTCATTTGTCAAAACACTAGAACAGCACAGGCTGTATGTACACTGGGTCCATGTAGGGTGAGTGGACCAATGTTGTACAGTAACGTAATGACCAGGCCGCAGACTCTGGAGGTGAAAGTGTGTCGATGAAAGTCGTCCTTCATGAAGTTTTTTTACAATTGATTTTTGCATTACAAATAGGACAAAAAAAAAAAAGGTTTAAACGCTGGGCTTGTTAAAATACATGTAATACACTAGATTGAAGACTAAGGTATAAATAGCATTAAGAAGTTATGTTAAATAGCGTTAAGAATGAATTATAAATAACATTAAGGAATAATTCTGATGAACAGTAAGAAGTATTTCTAAATAGCAATAAGAAATACATTTAAATAGCAACCATATAAATCACACAACCACCTGAATCAGACAAACTTCTAAACCACAAAACCACCAATATCACATAAAAATTACTGAATCAGACAACCACCTAAATCAGACAACCACCTAAATCACAATAATCACCTGAATCAGACAACCACCTAAATCACACAAATCACCTGAATCAGACAACCACCTAAATCAGACAGCCTCCTAAATCACAATAATCACCTGAATCAGACAACCACCTAAATCAGACAGCCTCCTAAATCACAATAATCACCTTAATCATCAGACAACCACCTAAATCAGACAGCCACCTGAATCAGACAACCACCTAAATCACAATAATCACCTTAATCATCAGACAACCACCTAAATCAGACAGCCACCTGAATCAGACAACCACCTAAATCAGACAACCACCTAAATCAGAAAACCACCTAAATCACACAAATCACCTGAATCATCAGACAACCACGTAAATCAGACAGCCACCTGAATCAGACAACCACCTAAATCAGACAGCCACCTAAATCACACAAATCACCTGAATCAGACAACCACCTAAATCAGACAGCCACCTGAATCACAATAATCACCTTAATCATCAGACAACCACCTAAATCAGACAGCCACCTGAATCAGACAGCCACCTAAATCAGACAACCACCTAAATCACACAAATCACCTGAATCATCAGACAACCACCTAAATCAGACAGCCACCTGAATCAGACAACCACCTAAATCAGACAACCACCTAAATCAGACAACCACCTAAATCACACAAATCACCTGAATCATCAGACAACCACCTAAATCAGACAGCCACCTGAATCAGACAACCACCTAAATCAGACAGCCACCTAAATCACACAAATCACCTGAATCAGACAACCACCTAAATCAGACAGCCACCTGAATCACAATAATCACCTTAATCATCAGACAACCACCTAAATCAGACAGCCACCTGAATCAGACAGCCACCTAAATCAGACAACCACCTAAATCACACAAATCACCTGAATCAGACAACCACCTAAATCACACAAATCACCTGAATCATCAGACAACCACCTAAATCAGACAGCCACCTGAATCAGACAACCACCTAAATCAGACAACCACCTAAATCAGACAACCACCTAAATCACACAAATCACCTGAATCATCAGACAACCACCTAAATCAGACAGCCACCTGAATCAGACAACCACCTAAATCACAAAAATCACCTGAATCAGACAACCATCTAAATCAGACAGCCACCTAAATCAGACAACCACCTAAATCAGACAACCATCTAAACCTGACAACTACCTAAATCATCCAAATCAACTATATAAGACATTGTAGTGGAGTGTTAAGAGTTCAGGGTCCGACGATGTTTTTTTTTTCAGTCTCTCTTTCTCTCTCTCTCTCTCTCTCTTGTTGCTGTCGTTGTTTATTGCGTGTCGTATACACTGCACCCAATGTTTAGTCCCAGTGTGCTGCAGGCGCTGCCTCCCCCTGTAACACTGACAAAGTAACCTCTAGTAGATTTTAAATTGATCAGTATCTCTCACCTGGGATGACACTTTGAACTTCATACTGCAGCGTTGCGTGAAAGAGAATCGGAGCCACTTTTAGAGCGCCATTTTCCAGGGGAGAGAATCGTTAACCAATAAACTTTTATAGGACAGGGTGATGTTCATAGAGAATGGGTGAGGGGCGCCAATAGAGTACCTTGCCCCGGGTGCACGTTTTGCTCACTAGGCCTCTGCCCCCACCAATCGGATGTCCTGAGCGGCTGCCTAGTTTGCCTATGCCTAAGGCCGGCCCTGCTCCGATGAAGATATACTGTTTTGGTATTACTAATAAATCCAATTCTTGTTCGAGTGCCAGTTCGAGCTTGCGTATAAAAAAAAAAGGTTTTAACGACCTTCACCCTTAAGAAGTTACGGGAATCTCCAACTTCACCTTTCCTCTGTCATTTGATGCAGAGCAAAAGTAAAAAAAAAATCTTGCGTTTCAGAAAAAGACAGTCAGCCAGAAAATAAAAAAAAAAGAAAGTGCTTACGAGACTGGAATCTCACGTCAGCCAAGATATTTTGACGTCATCACACTTGTATACTTTTTGGCTCTTCCATCACTGATACAGTCTTGTCATTATTCGACTTTTTAATGGAAGGTTTCCAAGTTATTCTGAACGCGGAGAAAGTGATTCCAGTTAGGTTGTGTTGACAATGTATCCCTTTATCTATGTAAGTAGCCAACCTCGTATTAATGACCAAGCATCTTTACATTCCAAAAGAGAGCCTAAACCATACCGCTTAATTACATCCGCATTTTTGGCCTCCACTGCAAGAGACTATTGATGTCAGTGGTTCTTAAATTGGATTCTGGTGTTCCCTATTGGAAGAGGGGGGGGGGGGAGTAGGAGGGGGGGGGGTGATGTATGACTAGCACCGCCAATGCATTGATTTGTTGTTTGTTGTGAACCTGATCCTTATTAGATACCACGTATATTCTTATGCTGTTGACATTGCACTAGGGAAAGTAACAACAAAGATAGAAATAAAGCCACCTCAGCAAGCACCTCATCATACTCTCTCACAGCACAGACACACACACATGACCGACACATTGACACACCAGCAAAACAAACTCACACGCGCCAACAGCTCACCCACATATTCATCCAACTGATCAATCTCTTCCTAGTTTATATTACCCGTCTCTGAACGGTTTTTCTTTTTTTTTTTATCTCCCCTTGTAGTCTCCGCCACTTCCAGTGATCCTCAATGACGTGGGTTCTATTTTGAGGTCTTATCGCCTCTCTTTTATTGCCCTTGTTCTGGCTGTCTGGAAAGAAGATTGTGGATGGGATTGTGGGTAGAAGAAGGGCTGGGCAACAAGAGAGAGAGAGAGAGAGAGAGAAACAGAAAAATTCCAGAAATATTTCTTTCAAATCTGTTGATAGTCCCCCCCCCCCCCCCGGAACGACACATTCATCATGAGGCATCGTCATCGACACATGTTGTTACGTAGCCTAGCACATAGTGTTCTAAACTACACACATACGTACATATTTTCTTTGTTTTACATGTTTCAGACGTTCCTTCAGATTGGAAGAAAAATACATCCTTGTCCAAACCTTCCTCGACGGCGGGGGGTGGGGGGATGGCGGCGGTTATGGCTTGAGCATCGGACCATCGAAAGACAGTGCAGACTGGCGGCCATCCTATAAATGTACAAAATAAATCATCAACATAATAGACAAAAACATAAACGTCCATGTGGACTTACATTTTCAATAAAAGAATTCTTCCGAGACATCACACATAGGCAGATACACACAAACAGTCTGAAGATTGTGAAAACAAAAATAAAGTTCCCCTTTCAGACCTTGCGATTTATAGGGCAGATGATGTAAAGGTTATCCACGGTTAACGAGTATGTTATGTGGCCAGCACAACGACTAACCGCCTTTACTTTTCCCCAATTATTATCAGGTAGGCTACCCATTAGAGATGGGTGGACTCAGAGGCGCCCAGAGATCCCAAAAATGAAAAATCCCAGAACTAAAACCCTGAAGATTGTACTAAAGTAGAAATGTAATGATGTCAAAAAAAAAACTTTGTTAAATTAGTTCTTATGTAAAAAAAACAAACAAATGCACTGATGTGAATGTGATGAGCAATGGCGGAGTGGTACAGCGCTTTGCTTACAAACTGAAGAGATTCGAGTTGAAATCCCGATGAAGACTCTGGGATTTTAAAGTTAGGGATTGTTAGGACACCCCCGATTTTGTGCTGGCCACATAACACACTCGCTAACCGTGGGCCTTAGAAACAGACGAGCATGACATCCTCTGCCCTTGTAGATCGAAGTGCCAGCCAATGGTGACAGGATTGATTTGAAGAGATAATACAGAGTGCGCTCCAGTAGGATGATGACCCTTCTGACCTTTTTAATTTTCAGGTTCTTTTTTCGGCAATAATTAACATACTTTGAATATGTTCTGTCTTATGTCCTCATTCATTTACCCAAATACATTTCTCCCTGTTTTATCTACACTCTGTCTTATTTCCATAATAAGAATACAAATGTGTATCTAAGTGCTGAAACTATGAATGATGCATACATATTACATATATTACGCTTGAACTTGGCTTAGCTTGGCTAACTATGAAGGGGGCTCGAGTTTCGAAACCCGACTCGAGTAGAGTTGTGTTTACTGAGCGCCTAAAGGCAGCACGGAAAACCTTCTCCCAGATACACCTTCCCCCCTCTGTTCCACAAATAAGATTGGATCATAGCGCTCTGAGCATGCTATAAGCATGAAAGTATCGCTATATAAAAGCTATAATGTATATATAAATACAGCACTAGGAACCCAACTTTTAATGAAAAAAGATTGTGAATTAAATGTGACTGCAAAAAAAAAAAAATAAAAGGGACTGCCTCGACCAGGGCACGAACGTATGCTGAACCAGTTGTTACAGAGGGTCTCAGCACTGACCTTGTTGTGGTGTTTGAGGAATAAATGTTCAAATTCAATGTAGATTACTTGATATAATAATAATAATATAAACCATTAATCACTCACAGTCTGGATTGAGGTTCATTCACCCAACATATATTTAAGTCCAGAAATAACTTAATAACGATTCTTCAACATGAACATATAATTTAATCCATAAAATGAAGGGGCACAGTCAACAGTCCTAATAAGTTCACGTCTTGTTACGCCATAAGAGTGAGTCGTTACATAACCGTCATCTTCCCATAATTCCTACTTCCGTCCAAATAAAGTTCTATTTAAAGTCACTTCGCTCAAAGGGAAATCCCCGATAAAACTAAACCTGCAACGTCACAACCTGAGGGGCAGTTTAGACCAATAGCTCGTTGCCACGTCACTTGTCTGTACGACGTGAGTGAAACGAGATGTCTAGAACTTCTTTCTGATCCAAGGAATCTCATATACATGCATTTACAACCCAATAGTCAATGGTCACGTGCCTGGCCAAGCTCCGCCCCCACCTCGTCATACCCGACTTCCCCAACAAGGTGCATGTAACCATCACTATCTTCTCTCCTTATAAATTTGGTCCCCAGTGCTGCCTTTATATGTGTGATATCTATGCATCTTACGTACAAAAAGCTAATAATTATTGAAACTGAATGTCATCCTCAAATGTAATAATATTACAAATAAACAAATAATATTATTATTGATCTACATTAACAATATACCCAGTTGTTGTATCAAGGAGGAGATAATGACAACAAAACTCACAAATACATTCAAAGCCCTCAATAGGCATAAGGTGATTCCCATTGCCTGTCAGAGGACGGTGCTGCTGCAGATCTGCCCCATCAACAGAAAATTCCTCAGTGGACACTGATAAAGGGAACAACAATAAATTTTGTTTCTCTTTAACGAAACTCGAGAATGCCAGAGAATGAATACTCGTTCGTTTCTAACACAATAATTATAATATATAATAATATAATATAATATATATTATATGCTCAAAGAATACACAACATTATACTTTGTAGTGTCTTATAGTAAATATTTGGTCAAACCATTGATAACAAAATAGCCCGCACAATGAAAGAAGGAAGTAAGTTTTGTTATAGCGAAGGAAGAAAGGCATTGGTTAGCCACTTCTAAGAACTCATCTATCAGGAAGGCGGATACATGTTGAAATGAAAAAGAAAGGAGGACACTCAGTGAAGAAAAAGAGTTCAGATTAAGGACTGATTAATGTTTCATTTATTTAAGCTTTTCCTCCCTCTTTCCCCGTATATCGTTTTGTTTCAATAGCGCTAGATTAAAGAGGAAACGGAACTGGCAAGGAAGGTCATTGAAATTAAACTTAGTACATCCTCCTGGACCAATCATATCTGACCTTCAACAAGAATAAAATGCGGAAGATTCTTGAATACAAAATACTCCATGCATAGTTTGTAGTACCAGGAAATATTTGCTCTCTTCCAAAATTTCTTTGAAACATTTTGGGGTTGTTTTTTTCTTGAAAAATCTTGATTTTCTAATTTAAGAAATAATTATATTTCAGTTTTTGTTTTGTTTAATGTGTACTATTGTAGATGTGTATACCTGGTAGAACACAACTTGAAAGAGCTCGCTTGTTGGTGCTTCCGGTGTACAAAACTAAAGGACGTGGTGACAAGTTTTCTTGGACAAACAGTTGTATAATAATTGTAGTGCAGTTTTTACCACGGCAGAATCAAATGTTCCAATATAGTAAAAAAGAAGATTTCAATATTAAGGAAGTATTATACTATCACTTTTCGACAATTGTCTTTAAAAACAAAACATCAGAAATAAAGGAAAGTTGATACGAAGATAAACTGCTACACATTGAGGTAATGGTCAATTTGTAAAATTTATTTGGCAAAAGTGACGGTCAATTTTGCGTCCTGTTCATTATTTAGTTTATTGTGGAAATCTTCAATTAATTAACTTGTTACATTGATTTTTTTGTTGTTGTACATTTTATTTATTAGACTATACATGTTTCACCACAGCAGCATTTAAAACAAAAAACAAGGGATCAGTGGCGTAGCTAGGGTCTGGGAAGGTGGGGGCACTGGCGGATCCAGGGGGGGGGGCGGTAGGGGCGATCGCCCCCCCCCCCCACTCGGCCGACCCCCCCCCTTCGGAAGGGGGGGGGCGGACGAATTTTAGTATAGAATTCACACAATTTGTATACAAATTTATTACTTATGTTAATAATATATACTAATTATTTATATTTCAACCTATTTTTTTATCATTTCGCCCCCTCCTCTAGTATGTTGACCGATTTGGTGGGGTCGGGAGGGGGCAATGGTATCAACCCCCCCCCCCTATACACTTTTGAGTGGGGGGGGGGCGGTCCAATTTATTTGTAGAAATCACAGCTTGCTAACAAATTCAATTAAATATCTATATGATTAAAACTTGTTATTGATATTTTAACCGATCTTTATATTATGTCGTTCCCTGTTTACCGTTTGGGGTGGGGGGGGGGGGGGCGAATACCTCTACTGCCCTTCCCACCTAAACCATTTGAGTGGGGGGGGCGGTCCTACTTTTATGGAGAAATCATAGTTTGTGAACAAAATTAGTTGAATTAATCTATAAATTTTATATTATGTCGCTCCCTTTCTGGTATCTTGGTCGATTCGGTGGGTTGGGGGGAGGGCGATTGCATGTACTGCCCTTCCCAATCTAGCCCTCTGAGTGGGGGGGGGCGGTCCTATTTTTATGGAGAATCATAGTTTGTGAACAAAATTAGTTGAATATCTATATAATATAAACTACGTATTGATATGTGAACCCATTGTATATTATGTCGTACCATACTCTAATCTCAAATTTTATCATTAGTAAGTTTAAATGAAAAAAGGTTGTACCAGGTGGGAAGGGCGATATATGCAATTGCATTTCCACCATCGGACAAACCAATACTTTTTCTTTTAGTATTATAGTTTAGAAATTACAAAATGTAAAAAATCACACACTAATATAATTTATATATACTATAAATTAAATTCTTTTATCGAGTCGCCCTATTTTTTTTGTATTCTTTAATGCCAAATGCAATCTTTAGCAGAAATTATTAAAGGAGCGAGGATTAATCGTTTTCATTCTACAGCCCCTCCCATTTCCAGAGTTTATGTAATTTCACATGAAGTTATCATAATTATTTTAAGAAAGACTTTGCATTGGAAAAGTTAGAATTCAAACGAAATTTTTCACTATAAGAATCATGATTGAGATGAGTTCTAAACCGAAAATAATACATTTATAGTCACCTTTTCCAAACCTTTACTCAATCGGATATTTTTCTAGTTAAATAAATTTGGGACTATAACTCATAACTTATACCACAACATTTTTGAATATTATTTATCGAATAATTTTTTTTCGGCGGCGATCCTCAAAGCCAAAATCTAAATATGTGGGGTATTTTATCTTTTCAAGGAACAAATCGGTTTTATTTGCAATGTATTAAGAGCCTATAAATTCATATTAGAATATCTTTCAAGTACAATATTATTCAAAAGGTCCTTTTTTTTTAATAGTATGAATAATGAGCTTTAGGTCAGGAGAATGCGTTTCTGCAGTGAAAAATGCCATAAAACGCTTTTGGCGTCGGGGCTTCGCCCCGATCTCCATTGATGAATAATAAGCTGTAGATGTCAGGAAAATGCGTTTCTGCAGTGAAGAATGCAAGAAAACGCTTTTGTCCTTTCGGGCTTCGCCCCGAACTCCATTGATGAATAATGAGCTGTAGATGTCAGGAAAATGCATTTCTGCAGTGAAGAATGCAAGAAAACGCTTTTGGCGTGGGGGCTTCGCCCCGAACTCCATTGATGAATAATAAGCGTAGATGTCCGGAGAATGCGTTTCTGTAGTGAAGAATAGAAGAAAATGCTTTTGTCGGTGGGGCTTCGCCCCGAACTTCATTAATGGATGATGAGCTGTAGATGTCAGGAGAATGCGTTTCTGTAGTGAAGAATGCAAGAAAACGCTTTTGGCGTCGGGGCTTCGCCCCGAACTCCATTGATGAATAATAAGCGTAGATGTCAGGAGAATGCGTTTCTGCAGTAAAGAATACAAGAAAATGCTTTTAGCGTCGGGGCTTCGTCCCGAACTTCATTGATGAATAATAAGCTGTAGATGTCCGGAGAATGCGTTTCTGTAGTGAAGAATAGAAGAAAATGCTTTTGGCGTCGGGGCTTCGCCCCGAACTCCATTGATGAATAATAAGCTTTAGATGTCAGGAGAATACAAGAAAATGCTTTTGTCGTCGGGGCTTCGCCCCGAACTTCATTGATGAATGATGAGCTGTAGATGTCAGGAGAATGCGTTTCTGCAGTGAAGAATGCAAGAAAACGCTTTTGTCGTCGGGGCTTTGCCCCAAACCCCACTAGGGAACCTTATAGCGTTGCCCCACTTTTTCGCCGAAGGTTGAGAAATGCTGCTTTTTAAAATTCTCATATATATATATATATATGTGTGTATGTGTGTGTGTGTTCTGTACACACGTTTATGCATAGGGTTAGGGTTTATTGGGCGTTAGGGTTAGGGTTTGGAAAAAAATCGCCCCCCCCCACTCTAAAGTTCTGGATCCGCTAGTGGGTGGGGGGAGAAATTGAAAATCCCCGGGACAGCTCTTTGACATTTTTTCGACTCGAGAAGAACAATGACCGAGGGAAAAAAAAAAGACAAAGCTTGAAATAATAAATGTTAGGCTAGGAATACATCTAGCTGTTCAATATGTCGGATAAAAGCACACTATCTATTCAGTTTAGGAATAGCTCTACTCTGATATAATCTCTAATACAACACATCACGTAAACGGCGGGGTAAGAAACAATGTTATATCGCAATATTCTGTGCCAACACATTCATCCTTATAAATAATTATTGTGTATGGCCAATACAATAACAATATTGTTGTTGTTGACATGTACACTAACTTCCTGTTATTAGATGATAGTTCCCTTACGTTTAATCAATATTTTAAACAATATTTTGAAATTATAAACCTAAACAATAATTAAGCTCGATATTTCATAATATCAATTTCCTCTCTCTCTCTCTCTCTCTCCTCTCTCTCTCTCTCTCTCTCTCCTCTCTCTCTATATCTTTCTGTCTATCCATCTAGTTGTTTGTCACTCTAATTATGTCTTTATCTGTAGAAGTTTCAGTGAAAAAAAAATCCTATATTCTGCTAAGTCTTCTGTCTGTCTGTCTGTCTCTGTCTCGACACATACACAAGTCAATCAGACACTTGTATATTTCCATGTCGTCAAGTTCAAAGCTTTTAAAACGTATCCCATTCCCCCAAGGTTTTGTATAAATACGTTGTTTTGATCCGAGACATCACGACAGTAGGACAGTCTGTCAAAGAACGATAACTCGGTCAACTTCAACATGGTCAACGAATCTGTCGTTATTATCTAGCAGACCCAAGTTTCGGACCATCATACCAAAACTCCGTCCCAGCCTCGAACTGAAACCAAATGTCGTCCTGGCGCGAGATATGCTTCACTCTTTGTGTTCAAGACCCACATGATTACTTTACATTCCCACGCCCCTGGAGTAGCTAGGATGGTTTAAATCAGAAGTCGGCAGTCTTATTGGTTTTGTAGCTGTCAAGGTCGTTGTAATTGCTTAAATAATAAACAGCATGTTGACATTTCTAGAAACAGTAATTTTTCAAAAGAATGGAATGGTAGCTTGAGAGGCCAAAACCCGCATGTCTACGGCTTGGTCACCTAACAAGGGGGCTCGATTTCGAATTCCGAATCGAGCAGAGCTGTGCTACGGAAACCTTCTCCCAGATACCCCCCTCCCCCACTGGTCTACAAAATAGATCAGACCAGAGCACACTTAGCTGTATAAAAGTAATTAAAATAATAATAATAATAATAAAAGAAAAAAAAATAGTTAAGGGGATTTAAAACTAAGCAGGGATCTTTCCCATAAAAGTATCTGATTATTTAGTGTCTGATGGAAAGGATAACTTTAGAGAGAAGAAAACCAACACCAAAATGGCAAAGATAACTTTGGAGAGAAAGAGAGAAGAAAGCCACCACCAAAAAAAAAAAGTATTTGCCGTTTCACTAGATTGAGACTCACTGGTTTCGAAACACACTGGAGAAGAGTACCCCGCACTAACTAACCGATAGGTGAATGATCCAACTGAGTTGCGTAACAGGCTCAATGACCTAGCTAAAGGTCACACACAAGTTATGACGGGAAGGGTAGACATTAAAAAATTTCAGAACGATTTTAAGCAAGTTCACCTGTTCTAAAGCTGATGTATACATCTTTATCGAGACTGATTGATTCTTAGTGTTGTCGGGTAGATTTGACAGAGTAGCTTGATAAGTTGATAGCAGAGAATCGAGTCATGTTTGAACACATTGAGACGTGACTAGATGTACTTTCCCTATAGATCTATACTATCTATCTATTATAAACCAAGTGATAGTGAAGATATCAAAAGTAGGCTACCGACGGCCTAGACATAAATCCACGAGCACGTTTTATGGACATATTTATACACCTTTTTTAAAACAAGATTTAATAGGCAGTGGTTCTGTCATTTTAACAAGTGGTACATAGATACAAAACCGTAATTTTTGGTTTGTCTAGTTCTGCATCTTCTTGTTAATCAAGCAGTGTTCACACTTGTGTTCAGACAGGCGACTAGTCCTCAGGCAATCATGCTTTGAATGGACATCTTGAATGGAGGGAATTACGGGTGTGTTTATTGATAGTTTGTAGTTCATAAATATGACTTTTGTTTACACCAAAACTAACACGTATAAAAAATTACCATTGTAATAAATTGTGATAAATCGATCTTTCTTGACAGGGTCAAAATATTAAGACTTGCTACTTGACCGTGTGTTGGTTGCCAAAAAGACGGTACCAAAGAGGCCGCCTACGCCTTTAGTTCCACACCCACTTTCTTTTCTGTCTTGTTTTTACTAAATTTTATATGTGCACTGTAACATTCTCTTGTTACTATTGGGAAGCTAAAAGGCGAGTTGCATCGAATTTTTCACATAATAATCTAATCTAAAATCATCTTTCGATGTACACGTGCCTTTAGATCTTTGAATCGTTTTCATCGTGTCTAGATCTACACTAAGTATTGATCTAAGTATTGATCTAAGTATTGATCTAAATATTTATCTAAGTATTTATCTAAGTATTTATCTAAGTATTTATCTAAATATTTATCTAAGTATTTATCTAAATATTTATCTAAGTATTTATCTAAGTATTTATCTAAATATTTATCTGACTCCGTGACTCTACGAGATGAAGCTGTAGCAAGCAATTATATTTGCTGTTGAGGCACAGATGAGGGGCAGACTGGGCTACAGGAGATGGGCGGACTGGACTCCACAGTCTTGGTCTGCAGCCAGTCCAGGAGATGGGCAGACTGGACTCCACAATCTTGGTCTGCAGCCAGTCCAGGAGATGGGTGGACTGGACTCCACAATCTTGGTCTGCAGCCAGTCCAGGAGATGGGTGGACTGGACTCCACAATCTTGGTCTGCAGCCAGTCCAGGAGATGGGCGGACTGGACTCCACAATCTTGGTCTGCAGCCAGTCCTGGAGATGGGCAGACTGGACTCCACAGTCTGGGTCTGCAGGCAGTCCAGGAGATGGGTGGACTGGACTCCACAGTCTTGGTCTGCAGCCAGTCCAGGAGATGGGCAGACTGGACTCCACAATCTTGGTCTGCAGCCAGTCCAGGAGATGGGTGGACTGGACTCCACAGTCTGGGTCTGCAGGCAGTCCAGGAGATGGGTGGACTGGACTCCACAGTCTTGGTCTGCAGCCAGTCCAGGAGATGGGCAGACTGGACTCCACAATCTTGGTCTGCAGCCAGTCCAGGAGATGGGTGGACTGGACTCCACAATCTTGGTCTGCAGCCAGTCCAGGAGATGGGCAGACTGGACTCCGCAGTCTGGGTCTGCAGGCAGTCCAGGAGATGGGTGGACTGGACTCCACAGTCTGGGTCTGCAGCCAGTCCAGGAGATGGGCAGACTTGACTTCACAGCCTTGGTCTGCAGCCAGTCAAGGAGATGGGCGGACTGGACTCCACAGTCTTGGTCTGCAGCCAGTCCAGGAGATGGGCAGACTGGACTCCACAGTCTGGGTCTGCAGGCAGTCCAGGAGATGGGCGGACTGGACTCCACAGTCTTGGTCTGCAGCCAGTCCAGGAGATGGGTGGATTGGACTCCACAGTCTTGGTCTGCAGCCAGTCCAGGAGATGGGTGGACTGGACTCCACAGTCTGGGTCTGCAGGCAGTCCAGGAGATAGGTGGACTGGACTCCACAGTCTTGGTCTGCAGCCAGTCCAGGAGATGGGTGGACTGGACTCCACAGTCTGGGTCTGCAGCCAGTCAAGGAGATGGGCGGACTGGACTCCACAATCTTGGTCTGCAGCCAGTCCAGGAGATGGGCGGACTGGACTCCACAGTCTGGGTCTGCAGGCAGTCCAGGAGATGGGTGGACTGGACTCCACAGTCTGGGTCTGCAGCCAGTCCAGGAGATGGGTGGACTGGACTCAACAGTCTTGGTCTGCAGCCAGTGCAGGAGATGGGCGGACTGGACTCAACAGTCTTGGTCTGCAGCCAGTCCAGGAGATGGGTGGACTGGACTCCACAGTCTGGGTCTGCAGCCAGTCAAGGAGATGGGCGGACTGGACTCCACAATCTTGGTCTGCAGCCAGTCCAGGAGATGGGCGGACTGGACTCCACAGTCTGGGTCTGCAGGCAGTCCAGGAGATGGGCAGACTGGACTTCACAGCCTTGGTCTGCAGCCAGTCAAGGAGATGGGCGGACTGGACTCCACAGTCTTGGTCTGCAGCCAGTCCAGGAGATGGGCAGACTAGACTCCACAGTCTTGGTCTGCAGCCAGTCCAGGAGATGGGTGGATTGGACTCCACAGTCTTGGTCTGCAGCCAGTCCAGGAGATGGGTGGACTGGACTCCACAGTCTGGGTCTGCAGGCAGTCCAGGAGATGGGTGGACTGGACTTTCACAGTCTTGGTTTGCAGCCAGTCAAGGAGATGGGCGGACTGGACTCCACAATCTTGGTCTGCAGCCAGTCCAGGAGATGGGCAGACTGGACTCCACAGTCTGGGTCTGCAGGCAGTCCAGGAGATGGGTGGACTGGACTCCACAGTCTGGGTCTGCAGCCAGTCCAGGAGATGGGCAGACTGGACTTCACAGCCTTGGTCTGCAGCCAGTCAAGGAGATGGGCGGACTGGACTCCACAGTCTTGGTCTGCAGCCAGTCCAGGAGATGGGCAGACTGGACTCCACAGTCTGGGTCTGCAGGCAGTCCAGGAGATGGGCGGACTGGACTTTCACAGTCTTGGTCTGCAGCCAGTCCAGGAGATGGGTGGACTGGACTCCACAGTCTTGGTCTGCAGCCAGTCCAGGAGATGGGTGGACTGGACTCCACAGTCTGGGTCTGCAGGCAGTCAAGGAGATGGGTGGACTGGACTCCACAGTCTTGGTCTGCAGCCAGTCCAGGAGATGGGTGGACTGGACTCCACAGTCTTGGTCTGCAGCCAGTCCAGGAGATGGGTGGACTGGACTCCACAGTCTTGGTCTGCAGCCAGTGCAGGAGATGGGCGGACTGGACTCCCCAGTCTGGGTGTGCAGGCAGTCCAGGAGATGGGCGGACTGGACTCCACAGTCTGGGTCTGCAGGCAGTCCAGGAGATGGGTGGACTGGACTCAACAGTCTGGGTCTGCAGGCAGTCCATGAGATGGGTGGACTGGACTCCACAGTCTGGGTCTGCTGGCAGTCCAGGAGATGGGCGGACTGGACTCCCCAGTCTGGGTCTGCAGGCAGTCCAGGAGATGGGTGGACTGGACTCCACAGTCTGGGTCTGCAGGCAGTCCAGGAGATGGGTGGACTGGACTCAACAGTCTGGGTCTTCAGGCAGTCCAGGAGATGGGTGGACTGGACTCCACAGTCTGGGTCTGCAGGCAGTCCAGGAGATGGGCGGACTGGACTCCCCAGTCTGGGTCTGCAGGCAGTCCAGGAGATGGGTGGACTGGACTCCACAGTCTGGGTCTGCAGGCAGTCCAGGAGATGGGTGGACTGGACTCAACAGTCTGGGTCTTCAGGCAGTCCAGGAGATGGGTGGACTGGACTCCACAGTCTGGGTCTGCAGGCAGTCCAGGAGATGGGTGGACTGGACTCCACAGTCTGGGTCTGCAGGCAGTCCAGGAGATGGGTGGACTGGACTCAACAGTCTGGGTCTGCAGGCAGTCCAGGAAATGGGCGGATTGAACTCCACAGTCTTGGTGAGCAGCCAGTCCAGGAGATGGGCGGACTGGACTCCACAGTTTTGGTCTGCGGCCAGTATAGGAGATGGAAGTACTGGACTCCACAGTCTTGGTCTGCAGGCAGTCCAGGAGATGGGCGGACTGGACTCAACAGTCTTTGTCGGCAGCCAGTCCAGGAGATGGAAACTCCATAATAAAACTAACAGCCATCTGCTTTCTACAGCCGCCCCAGACTACTGAGCCTCTGTGGTTGGCATCTGGCCTAAAGATTGGTTTGGCGCAATGCACACGCCACTATAAAAATACCTAGCGTAGGCTGGATGCCCTGCAGTGTTTTACAAATCCTGTGTAATGTCACTGGCATGGGGTAAAGTAAGTGGCAGCGGGTGGCCTCTGAATGAGACAGTCAGAGCTTTCTCAAAAGCCGCAGGACTCATTTGTTCTTTTTTACTACGAAAGTGTAATTTAAAGTATTATTGATAAATCTACAACGAAAAAATAAATTCAAATACTTTAAAAAAAAACTCACACAAAAAAAGCTTATCTTCAGTACATTAAAATCAATTAATTTGGATCAGCCATGTGATTAAATATGTAATACATCTACAATCTACACTAACAATAATAAATCTGCGCGTTACAAATATTTTTACTAATTGTTCTTATTTAGCGCGATTTCATGCTGTTAGTTTTGTTAATGAATTATTATCCTATCACCTGTCTGGTCCAATTGGGAAGGCGTTGGGCGGGAAAGGGGGTACCTGGGTTAAGGTTACCGTAATAGCTTTTTAAATGTATTTTATTTTTTAAAAGAAGTGCAACTTACACTCGATGACTTTAGCCAATACTCTAACCACTGTGCTAGCGAAGTGTTTCATAGATATCTATAGTTAGTTTCAATCAAATTCTCTACACAAAGTATACAGGGAACTAATTGGAAACCAAACAAAATAATTTATTATCAATAATTAATTAAATAATTGGTTAATTTTTTACACTCAGTCTTGTTTTGTCAGGTACAAGAAACAATTGTGTAATATTCTAACTTAATCCGAGAGTGGGTGTGGGAGAACTAACGTGTACAAAAAGTGCCCCAGACAGACAGACAGACAGAGTGAGTTGATATAAACTTTGTAAAGAATGTACAGCCTAAAATTGAAAATAAAAGACAAGATTTAATTGAGCGTCGTGCTAACTACATTCTAGAAAGATGTTTTCAAAACACAAAGCCAAGACAATAACAGCGAGTCAGAGCAGGAGATGTACTTTATTATCAACGCGGTAAACTCCCCTGAACTATCTGTGGGAGACATCGTGTTGTCATCAACAATATGGCGGATATCTGGATCAAGCTCTTTTCCTTTACATAACAGTATTTACACTAACAATTTCATTCATTTGGACAAGGACAATTTGAAAAACAAAAAGGCGCTACAAACCGACTTAAGCACAAACATAGAAGATAATTGAATAAATTGATCTATTACACACTGTGGCAGTTTTCTTGTTTATAATAAAATGATATAATATATAATAGATGGTATTGATTAGCCATTGTCATACATATATTTTTATTTTCGACATAATACTTTAAAGACTAAGAAATGCGTTGAAATGTTATATTGTTGTGTGATAATTTCACTACATACTTTGTATAGTTCCGTCGGGGCTTATGGTAGTACACGTGGGTATCTTTTAGCATCTCTGTCTGGACTTTTTCATCGAGGGCTTTTCTTTGGGCCTCAAATGTGTGTCAGACACACTCTTTCTCTCTCTCTCTCTCTCTCTAATTGTGATAAAAAAAACTTTTTTTTTAACAAGAACATTTTTCATTGCAGTATGAGTCTTAACAAGAAAACCATGAACTAAAAAACGTTTTGAAAACCTCCCTCCTTCATACAACGTGTGTTCGAGTCTGAAGATTCATGGCAAGTGTAACTTCTAGAGCAGAACGTTGACATTCATTCAATATTCTTTATTTCTTAAAGAGCGATTAGTTTTGCTTTTAACAACAAATGAATGTTGAAAGAGCACGAACCTGTCCTTATTCTATGTACTCTAAACTATGTCGATTCTTTTTTTTTAAAATATAATTAGATGAACCCCAGCAAAAACTATTACGAGGTATTAATTCTTTTCTCAGCGATAAGCATCAACTGTTACATTTGTATGACCATCATTAGAGGTGATTTTTGATACCCCTGTCCATGTTCAACCCAGTTCTGAGCTGAATAGAGGTATTGTGACAAATTATTCATGGAGATTTGAATACCTAAAGGCTAATCTATAAATAGCAAGTTGTTAGTGTCTCCGGTGTAAAAAGGAGTAATTGTATCTATTTATTTTAGTGTCCTTGACATTGTTTAGTTTATCGTGGTTGTTAAAAACAACTTTTAAATTGATTACAAAACAAATGCAATTTTAGGATTGAACGTTACACTCAAGTCTTCTTGTATCTCACTTAATTACCTCCACTTTCACTGCCCTAAAACAACAACAATTTTTTTAAAAAAGTAAAGAATTCTCCAAGTAGGCCTAGTTAAGACAGTTTTTTTTACACTTGCCGATAAATTATCTCCATTTGTCATCCCATTCGAAGACATCCGATAGAAGAAATGAATCTTATCAGTTTCGTGTCTCGCCATCATGTTATTTCCCCTCGTCTGCCACAAAAGTGACACCAATGGTGTTGTTAGACTAGACCCAGGCATGTAGAACAAACGGACTATACTTTACAGGAGCTGGTGTTGGGTCATTCGAGAGGCCCCTTTCAGCGGGAAAGTCATGACGGTGAAAAGAAACAAGTTTGTCAATAACGTCATGCGAAAAAACGTTCTCGTGACTATCTTAGGATTTAATTACAGTTGTTGATTAACTCCACCCTCTCCCTCACTGCCTTTCACTTTTATTGGACACAGTGGCTTGGACGTTCATTGTCGTGGGTCCGGCCTTGGGGGGGGGGGGGGGGGGGCGCACGACAAATTGATTACAGACAAATCGTTCAAACCAAATCGTTGACCAAATCGTTGACCCGACCAATAGTTCACCAAATATGGCTCACAGACGATTGGCTCACCGACTTAATCGTTCACTGGATAGTAAACTATGGTTAATTTTGTCATTAGGTGTTTAATTTGTTGACATTAAAAGTTCGTGCAGACGATTGATGGGAGGCCCGGTGGCTGAGTGGTAAAGCGCTTGACTTCTGAACAGAGGAGTCTCGTTGAAGACTAGGATTTTGAATTTCGGGATTTTATGTCGCCTCTGAGTCCACTCACCTCTAATGGTTGGTCGTTGTGCTGGCCACATGAAATCCTCGTAAACAGTCGGCCAAAGAAAAAGCTGACCTTAACATCAACTGCCCCATAGATCGCTAGGTCTGAAAGGGGTACTTACTTTTTACAGAGGGTTGATCCATTCTTAATTCTAACTTTTGTTTCTATTTAAAAATTGCTAATTCGACACAAGCCTAATCTGAGTTTCTTTGTTAATCTTTCTAAAGCATAAGGGCAGTGTGTGATAAAAATAAAACTTATAAAAAGCTTACAACAAGCTAGGCTGAACAATTTAAACGAAGGTTGTAGAGCCGCTTAGCTGTCTGGATCTACAAGTCTACTTCTCAAAACCTCTCTTCCCAATATTTCTCGTGGGGTAACAAACTATTATCCCCACTTCCCAATATACATAGGCCTATCTTTTTTGTTTATTTTTTTTTTGCTAATCAATACAGTAAATGGCAGCCTGGTCGTGTGGCTTGCGCTCTGGACTGTCGTTCGATGGTCACGATGGTTTCGGGCTCTAGCCCTGCCCACTGCCCCCTCCCTACTTCTGTACGAGTTTTAGAATCGGGTGTAAATTATTTCAAATCTGAAGGAACTTTAAAAACGTGTCCAACAAACAAAAGCATGTATCCCATCAGGCTGCACTCACACACATCCCATAAGAAGAGGTTTTTATAGTGCAGGTGACAAAAGGTCTTTTCTATTTCAGCTGTAGTTGTCAATAAATGTGTAGACTCTATAGATAATATATTTTTTTTACTAGTTTCAACCAACATAGTTAATGTCTTTAAAAAAATGTAGGGACAAAGTTTTGTCTATGTCTTTAGCGATGCTCACTGACCTGTGACGTAGCAACCGGTGGGCAGTTTAGACCAATAGCTCGATGCCACGTCACAGATGAGTGTTGAGGCCTTCTTTAACGTCTCGATTTAAGTCGAAGTTTTTAGAATTTTCGAACCTATAGATCTGTAGGATTTCTCGGTATGTAGGAATTGTTTTGTGCAGGTCATCATTTCACAAGCTTTGGATATTCAAATTAAAAAAAAAAAAAATTCTAGTTACTTCAAGTAAATTATAATATGCTTTGATTCCCCCCAAATAGATCATTCATTAGATGCAGTATGTGTAAATGGGCTTTTACTAACAGTGAAGTTTATTCTAGCGGAAAAAAAAATTGAGAAGCGAAAAAAACAACAAGACTAACAGTTTACATCCTTTTTACTGGTCACGAATTTATTAGATGAATGAGAGTAATGTCACGATTCCTATTCATAGCAAGCATGCAGTGAGCTGGACAGCATACAGGATGGACGCATTCATCTGGGTGGATGATGTTGCATTACTTGACATCAAGCAGTACTATTAACGAAATTGATTGGACTAACTTTATTGCCATCTAATTAAAGTCTGAGCTACGAGGCCTACTAGGGAAGCTTTATTTTTATCATCGTTGATTTTTTTTCTTCTTATTTTATTTAGAGGGCCATAATTTTCCATTACCTTTTAGCACTTTTGACAACAAAGTTCTCTCCTCTTATCTTCTGCTAATGTTTTTTTTTTTTAAATCCATTTTTAGAAGCGATTGTACTGATACAACAACATAAAGTATGATGTAAACAACAACGTCTCTTATGAGATTTGAAGGAAAGAACTCTTATAATGTCAACAGGTTGTACTATATTATACTATAAAAACTAAGAGAGATAAACAAAAGTTCATCCATGATGTTCAATTGTACGAAGCTCTTGGTGCAATCTTAAAACTCACCAGGGAATGATCAAAGCAAAAAGAGACAAAAGGGATTGATGGTAAATAAATAAATAACAAGAGACCAATTTTGATATTTTTTTTACTAGAACAGACAAACAGGTGATACATTTTTTTTAAAACAAATCTACTGGATAGATGGTATTAACTCAACCTGACAAATTTTTTTTACTCAATTCATTCCAACCTGGGTAGGGATAAGGTCGTATCAGTAACACTAGGAGTGCTGTATGTGCTAAGGTCGTATCAGTAACACTAGGAGTGCTGTATGTGCTAAGGCCGTATCAGTAACACTAGGAGTGCTGTATGTGCTAAGGCCGTATCAGTAACACTAGGAGTGCTGTATGTGCTAAGGCCGTATCAGTAACACTAGGAGTGCTGTATGTGCTAAGGCCGTATCAGTAACACTAGGAGTGCTGTATGTGCTAAGGCCGTATCAGTAACACTAGGAGTGCTGTATGTGCTAAGGCCGTATCAGTAACACTAGGAGTGCTGTATGTGCTAAGGTCGTATCAGTAACACTAGGAGTGCTGTATGTGCTAAGGCCGTATCAGTAACACTAGGAGTGCTGTATGTGCTAAGGTCGTATCAGTAACACTAGGAGTGCTGTATGTGCTAAGGCCGTATCAGTAACACTAGGAGTGCTGTATGTGCTAAGGTCGTATCAGTAACACTAGGAGTGCTGTATGTGCTAAGGCCGTATCAGTAACACTAGGAGTGCTGTATGTGCTAAGGTCGTATCAGTAACACTAGGAGTGCTGTATGTGCTAAGGCCGTATCAGTAACACTAGGAGTGCTGTATGTGCTAAGGCCGTATCAGTAACACTAGGAGTGCTGTATGTGCTAAGGTCGTATCAGTAACACTAGGAGTGCTGTATGTGCTAAGGCCGTATCAGTAACACTAGGAGTGCTGTATGTGCTAAGGCCGTAGAGCAGGCATGTCAAACACGATGTTCGGGGGCCGCATGCGGCCCGAGACCACTTTGCATGCGGCCCGCTTGGCCTACTCAAATACTATCAAAATAATGTTGAACTATTACGCTGAAAAATAAGAGATAAGCAATTTGAATTGAAAAATAGTTTTTGTTACAACGAGATTGAGTCTGCAGTGAAAGCCAGCTACATTTTTCAAACTTAATTGCAAACCATAGCAAATCATTTAGTGAAGGGGATTTTATGAAGGAGTGTGCCGAATTAATTTTTCCAGAAAAGGTGAGCATTCAAAGAAATAGCGTTAACTAGGAACACTGTGGCAGATTTAATAAATAACATGTCAGTCAGCTTACGTGAACAATTAAAGAACAAAATAATTGATTTTGAATTCTTTTCGTTGGCTCTCCATGAGTCCATTGATGTAACGGGTGTAGCGAGGATATTTTTGAGAAATAACAGGAGGTGATATCGCAGTACAATTTACCTTTGGTAAAGCCAGCTAGTCTAGCAACGGATGGCGCACCAACCATTATGAAATGGTTTTGATGCAAAGCTACTTGCAAAAATAAGAGAGACTAATGCTAATTTTAAATAAGCTAATTTTCAGTGCATCATTCACCAAGAAACATTCTGCGCACAGCAATTACAATTCCAACATGTCATAAGACTGGTTTCAGTCACTATCAATTGTAATCGTGCCGGTGGCTTAAATCATCGCCAATGTTCAATGTTTGTGTGAACCTGTTGAGCATTTCCAAACTGACGAATGGGTTCAGGATTTGGTTCAGGATTTGGTTCAGGATTTGGCATTTTAGTTGATCTCACTGGTCACCTGCAAGACTTTAACTTGAAACTTCAAACTAAAGATAAAAAGGTCACAATTGCGTGTGATCATGTGAAGTGCTTTCAAGCAAAGTTACGACTGTGGATAAATGAAATATGAAAACCTTCTTCACTTCTTAACGTGTCAGGAATTAAATAGGCCTACGATTGTAAATATGTCCTACACATCGAAATGTTAGTAGATGCTTTCAATGACCGTTTTCGTGACGTCGTTTCATCTTTATCTCCATTTTCATTGAAAACGCTGCTGGTAATGTGCAACTAGAGCTGATAGAAATGCAGTCAGATTATTTGCTGAAAGCGAAGTCTATAGAAGTGTCTGTAACAAAGTTGTACAGATATTTACCTGAACGTTACGTTGAATTGCGGAAATTCGCAGCCAGAATTCTAGCTCTGTTTGCAAGCACTGATCTCTGTGACTGTGAACAGTTCTTTTCTATAATGAAAGCTAGAAAACACCTCACCGTTCCAGATTATCTGATCAAAATTTGTCATCAGTGATGAAAGTGTCAGTGGCCAACAAACTTCATCATGACATTAATCAACTTGTATCCCAGAAAAGACGTCGAGCATCAGGACAAAGACAAAAGGGCGTTATCATAGTAACTTTTAATGACCAAACTGT
The DNA here is from genome assembly GCF_947242115.1 of Biomphalaria glabrata. NCBI lineage: Eukaryota > Metazoa > Mollusca > Gastropoda > Planorbidae > Biomphalaria > Biomphalaria glabrata. The sequence goes on along the minus strand of NC_074723.1, from coordinate 20,134,083 downwards.
ACTACAAATTAAGCTAACTAAGTGACAGGTATGCCATTAATTATTGTATTCTATGGTATTGTTTCTAATTTACATAAAACTAGTAGGATGTTTTACAACTGATTTTTTGGCTGCGGCCCATACACCTTAATGAGTTTGATATGCCTGCCGTAGAGTAACTTAAGGAGTGCCAAGGCCGTAGTAGATACTGTTTGCCTAACTAAATGAGGCATGGGGTCAAATCCCGACGTTGTCCATGAATTTATATACTGAGATATGATTGCTGAGCGCCCATAGGCCGGACGGAAGTCCTCCTCCCCCCTTCCACCTAACCGTTCTCCCCAACCACGCACTCACACATTACACACACACACACACACACATACATACATACATACATACATACATACATACATACAACATACATACATACATACATACATACATACATACATACATACATACATACATACATACATACATACATACATACATACATACATACATATATATATATATATATACAAAAGATTACCTAAGAACGTAATTAGCTTGCTTTATTTTTTAAATTTTTTTAAAAATATACTATCTAAGAGTTTATAGTATACTTAGAAAAAAAAAAGCTTCTACCATACGGTTACCTAGCAACTGCAAAACCAAACGAGAACAGAAAAGATGAAAAAGTCTTTTAAAAGAGGAGAATGCGACTTCCGCTTAAAAAAAAAACAAAAAACAACCAACTAAAAGCTTACACTTGATTGAATGCATTGAAGAAACACGTCAGAACAAAAAAGTCTGTACCATTTCTCAGACGAAGCAAAACATGTTAGAAAGCTTCTAAAGCATCTCAGCGATCTAACTTGACAGAGATAGGTCTAGTAGTGTTAACCACAGGCAGTTCCGATAAGTACTTGAAGATTTGAATTAGCGTGGACAAGGCATTAAGAAGAATATGGAATCTAAAGGAAGACATTGTTATGTTGCTTAAAGGACATTGACTGTGTCTTTGTGACTAATATTTCTAAAGAAGAATGGAATACAGACTTTTGTTTTGAATATTGCATATCACACTGGGTTGTTGCACATGAAATGTATGTGCAAGCTTAATCTAAGCTTTCCCATTTCTCCAGACAAGCAAGTAAAACAGGTTTTGTCATTTTCTTTTACTAAAAGGTGAAACTATGTCTAGGGAAATGGATGAAAAGTCCAAGACTTATTTGGATTCCTTGATTGTAGAATTTGAAAGCAAATTTTAAGACGTCAAGCGGTTGGAACTAGTTTTAAATGCCCTCAGCTCACGTTTTAACGCATAAGCTGATTTAACTCCAGAGGACATACCTCCAAGCAAATTATGACATGAAAGAGAAGTTCCAGTCAGTTCTTTCGCGGGAATTTTATGGGTGCCAGAAGCTGTAATTCAACCCTTTAAAAAATGTTGATGCTTAAATTTTCCATTGTTTTGGGGTCCACATACATCTGTGAACAAGTCTATTTTGTGATTGAAAATAAACACATGTACGAACAGATTGATGCTGACAGACTGTAATTTGACAAAAGTCACAAGAATAAGAACTAGTAAGCTAGTCCCACAGTTCCGGAACATTATACACGAGTGTAAACAGTTAAATAACTTTGCTTTAAGTACAACTGTACATTTGTGGTGAAATGTTGTGATGCAAAATGACAATGACAACATAAAAAAAATTAATAAAATTAATTTTAGAAATTGCTAACTTTTCTGTGAATTCCCTCAATTGGGAGTGTAAAAAAAATTAATGTATAATTCAGTATACATGTGAATTAAAAGACATTATATAGAGGTAATGCGGCCCTCGATAGAAAAAGGTTGCCCACCCCTGAGTTAAACAATTATAACTTATGACTTACAACTCGGCCTCCTGATTTCCCAGGAGCTCATAGAAATCTGAAATTGCAAAATATATAAAAAAAAAGTTCTGGAAATCTCCTGAAATTATTATAATCTCCGGAAAACTCATACAAATTTCCTGAAAATAGACAAAATTGTCATTTTGGGGTGTCATTCTATATATTTTGCTTTACATATTTAGAGCTAGAGATCTTAATCTAGAATCAGAATGAAAATGCTAGCTATATGTTTACATAGATCTAAATCTAGCCAGATTTGATATACTAGTTTCCCTTATTATCCTTATCTCTACCCAGACTGGGCCCCGCGCAATCTATTTCGCATAGGGCCCCGCAAGTGTTAGAACCGGCCATAGGTGGATGTATCGTAGTAACCCAATTATAGAATGCACTGCAAAAGTTCACAACGACCACCCTTCCACACTGTAAAACGAAGCTACCTTCCACACTGTAAAACTAGGCTACGCCTTTGTCTACTGTGATGATAAGTGAGCCAGAGACACGAATAAATTTAGAAACTACTTCACAAAGCGTCCTAGAGTTTTTTGTTGACATTATTAGAATTTGGCCTAAACTTACAGCGTAACACAGCAAAACTGATGTCCTTGGCTAGCCCATGTTCTTCGAACTCAAGTTCAGCTATTTTTAGGTACTGATGAAATTCTCAGGAATACTCCTAGTTGACCGTGATAGCTCTACAGATGAATTTCAATGCATGTTTTTTTTTTATTTTATTTTTAAATAATATTTAGACATCAAGATTTCTTAAGGTGACAAGTTTTATTAGAAGTTCAATACTTTGATATTTATAATAAAAAATATAAATAATAGGTTATCATTTATATATATATATATATATATATATATATATATATATATATATATATATATATATATATATATATATATATATATATGCGCATTGACAAGACTTCCGCAGCATATGGTATGTAAATAAATGCCAAAAAAAAAAAAACCACAACAAATTATGACCAATAGCCAACAGGGCTTTAAAGGGGGCATCAGTATTGGAGGTGAAAAGCTGACTACTGTTAGCAGTTTCAAATATCTCGGAGCTATTGTCTCAGATGAGGGAACGAAACCTGAACTACTGGCCCGAATTGCACAGTCCACAGCAGCCCTTTCAAAACTTAAAATAATATGGAAAGACAAAGGCTTGGCCCTCGGCACCAAAATCAGACTGATGCGCTCCCTGGTCATGGCCACATATTTATATGCTTGTAAGTCTTGGACGCTGACTGCAGAGCTAGAGAGGAGGATCCTAGCAATGGAATTGAGATGCTACAGAAGGATCCTAGGTATTACGTTCAAAGACCTCATCACAAACCAAGAGATTAGAGACAGGGTTACTGCAACGATCGGACCCCATTATGATCTGCTAACTATAGTGAAAAAAACGCAAGTTCAAAATCTATGGCCATATTACAAGATCTTCGGGGCTTGCTAAGATTTTCCTTCTGGAAACAGTACGAGGAAAAAGAAGAAGAGGCAGACAGAGAAAGCGATGGGTGACAACATAAAAGAATGGACGGGCCTGACATTGAAAGAGGTTCTAAACAAGACAAAAGACAGAGAGGAACGGAGAAAGACGGTCGACGAGTCTTGCTTGGTGCCCCAACGGTCCAACAGACTAAGGGATAGCTAAAGGTAAAACAAAATATAAAAAAAAAGAGAGACCTGGAGAGGGTTAGGCCAGGATGATAGATATAAAGGACAGCTGCAAGAAAAAAGGCAAATATTCAGATTCACTCAATATACACAACTTGATGGGTAGTTTCAATGTTCAAACATGATTATATAAAGAAAACAATAACATTTGAACGATTGCACGAGATCCAACGCAAGATTCTAATGACTTTTCTTTAACAGACCACGGGTTCAAACTATCGGTTCAATGACTGTGGTGGGCTCTACTTCAGTTCGCTTGTTCAAAGAAGTTTACGACAATCATAAAACTGCTTTCAGTGTGTGTCCTCAGTCATGTGACTACATTTGAAATAGATCTAGACTAACAATAATACATCTGTGTGATTAGAAATATTTTTTTACAAATTGTTTTTGTTTAGCGCAATTTCATGCTTTTTGCTTTCTCAGTACGCTATGATCCTTTCACTTGTCTGGATCAGTTGGGAAAGGGTAGGGGGGGGGGGGAACGAACTGTATCTGGATGATCGCTTTTGAAATGTATTTTGTTTAAAAAAGAAACGACCTGAATTCAAACTTCTCAGGCTTCTCAAACCAACGCGTTAACCACTCTACTAGCGAAGAGTCTATGAACATGGAAGATGTTGTAGTTATCTCTTGTTTCTATTTCATGTTTGTGTTCACTAAGCCTCAGACGGCAATCTATAAAGGGAACTAATTCAGCTTATGTCACAATACCACCACTCCAGTCAAGTACAAATTGATACCAAACAAAATAGTTAATTACCAATAGTTCATTAAAGAATTGGTTAATTTTTTAAATTGATTCTCGTCTTTGTCAGGGTTATGTTAAGGCCTTAGCTCGTTTGCCCGGGCCCCTGACATTCAACCAGGCACCTTCGTGCATACAATAAATAAATGACTCACTGGTAACAATGTAAATATTTAATGATATAAATATAAGTATGATGACAAACTAATGGAGTAATGACATTGAATTTGGAACATTTTAATACTGTGACTTTACTAATTAAATAATAATTCTACACCTTGCTGTCCCACAACGTACACATTAATGTTCGAAACCACAACACAACACACTGCTGTCTTTAGTCACCAGCGTAGACTTCCAATCCCAAACTAACTCCCTGTAGAAACAAATAGTAAAGACAAACTAACAAAAGGTCTAGTATACTATGGCATCGAAACAACTGCGAAATGCAGTCATGCCTTAGATACTCACCCTAAACAGGGGAACACAGAAGAATCTCAACAAACGTTACACCAGCAGAACAAAAACACTCCATTAACTTACAAGCAAGGCAACAAAAAGAAAGTGCGTTCAAAAATAGTGCACTTAATACACATTGGTGCTAGAATGCCATAATCTACGCACCGACATTCCCCCTCTCCCCCCAAACTGGTTCTTACAAAGTATGGACCAGTTTCCGTACCTCAAACTGAAAGAAAAGTAAGAAGATATCATTGCAACTACAAGGTAAGCACATCCAGCTAGGGAACATTTATCCGCATTAACATCACTCTTCCAAACATAACAACTTAGAAGAAAAATTACCAATTATTCTTTTTACCAAAGTATCCACATTACACTATGAACCATTCACAAAATCACATCTACCAACCGATCAAATTTAAAATGCATAATCAACAAATTAATGTCAATAATACTAAATGCAACATAATTTCATCTAACATAAAGTGCAAAAATTTTCAAACAATAATGTATACATTGGAACATTAAAATGCATAAGACATGTATATACCAAAAATACATAAATATGTAACTTATGTAGCTGAACCTTGGAAAGTCTATCTTGAGCACGGATCATCAAGCAGATTGTCATTTCCTCAGACGTGAACAACATCAAAGGAATAATCTTGTAACACTAGTGCCCATCTTGTAATGCGTGCATTGGTACAGTTAGTGCTCCTAAAGTAACATAAAGCCTTGTGGTCAGTCTGGAGATTAAATTTTGTTCCCGGCCAATAATTGTCCCATTTTCTATTGCATATACAATGGCCACTTCTTCAGGTTTAATGGTAAAATACTTCTGCTCCCGAGGCAACACTTTACGGCTCACATAATTTTATAGGATGCAACATACCATTCACACACTGACTTAGAATGCCAGAGATCCCTTTGTCTGAGGCATCAGTCTGGAGATAAAACAGTAGAGAAGAATCAGGCAATCGAAGAATAGGATACTTACACAGACAGGCCTGCACTCTCTTCAATGCCTTCGCACACTCACAGCTCCAGTCTACTCTCATGGATTTTAACCGACGTAAGAATGCCTTTAAAGGAAAAACTAAATCCACGTATCTACCAAGAAACTTTTACTCCCATAACTAACAGATATGGTTCCGATACTTTAAATAACAAAGTGTATACTCAACTTACTTTAAGTATATATAAAGATATAAGTGGAATGGAAAAAAATAGCTTCGTCTAGAATATTGACTATATCAACATCTAAATATACTAACACCATTCATCCATAGGTCTCGATATTTAAACAACCCAATATGGATTTGCCAGAGTACCCTAGTTATCATCACGTTATCCCCGCGTGCTTATACGATGAGGAACAACCACAATATTCCTACCTCCAAATTTTGACTTGTCCAAATATTTAACTGCTCTCGCAACGTCTGCCAGATTCCTGAACCTAACATGACCTATACCCATTGACTTCCCATTCGCCATCAAAACCTCCACAAATCCCACCAAACCAACATCTCTAAACCTATCCTTTAACTTCTGCCAGTTAACATTATATGGTAAATTTCTAACTGTCACTGTGTAACGATCCGGAATCAGCTTATAGTCACGACGACTCTTGGACTCGCGACGGACCTCTAGTCATCTATCACTTGGCCTCTGCTCATGTGCTCTGACCACAGTATTACAATCGTCTTCCCTATCAGTTGAATTAATCGGGTAAGTCTTTGGAACCCTTTCACCACAACTGAAGCAAGCGATCTCCATCCTTTTGCCCCCAGGACTCCGATTCATCACAGGCTCACTACACGCTGCCGCAACATACACTTTGTCTTCCTTAGCAAGCGACACACCCGCACTAGCAACCTTAAAACCTTCAATAACATCAATCATATCATCAACCGTGCCTTTCTTACTTATTATCAGTTGCTTGTACACATCGCCAGACACATTCTCAAGTATCCTATCTTTCACCAGCAACTCTTTCACTTCTTCCACAGTCTTGCCTACATCAGCCATTTTCAACCAATTGTCCAACGCATTTCGCAGCTCTGTGACAAAACCTCTAAAATTGTTCTGGCGTGGTTTTACCCGGTGGAACCTCTTGCGGCAGGTTTCCGCGTTGATATCCGCATGTCGGAGTAATACGGTCCTCACTTCCTCATAATTTTCATTCAAAAACAGACTGTCACGCAGCATACAGTTTCTTAGAAAGGTAGTTAGTTTATAGGACAGGAGCAATGACCATTCCTTTCTATCAATCTTGCATCTTGTTGCGACGGCCTCAAAGTGTGTTAAATATGCCATCAGGTCATCGTCTTCCTTCATTCCCTGGAAGCTCTTGTCAAGTTTATCTAAAACATTTCTAGGCCGCACCTCTGCCTGTGTTGCCGTCCCAGCCGCTGTTGCTGACTTTTCCTTCATTTTTTCTAGTTCCATCTCCTCTTTCCTCTTGAGTTCCTCCCTGGCATCTCTTTCTTTCCACCTTTCGTGTTCCTCACGCTTGGCCTTCTCCTCACGTTCAAATCTGGCCTTCTCCTCTGCCTTCGCCTCTGCTTTCAATCTTTCCTCTCTCTCAAATCTAGCCTTTTCTCGTTCAAACTCCTCTTTCTTAGCTTTTTCATAGTCTTCTTTCTGCTCAGCCACATACCTCTCTAACCTTTCACCTTCGTACCCCAGAGAACGACCATCACTTATAAACTGGGCAGTAATTGTCAACCTAGTTTCCATGGTAAATACAATGTACACTACTTGGCTGTATTATATTTAAATTATATACAATATGGGAACCAAAAAATTCTACTAATTGTACAAGAGATCAACTAAAGCCTAGAGCCTGCGGTTAAATGGCAAAGAAAGAAACCTATCTGTGCAGTATCCCACGTCGGAGGAAAGTGCCTCACTCAGGCCACAGCGTCGAAATATAGTTGCCACAGGACAATCCAACACAATACTAGTAGCCTCAGACTTCAGTACAGGTACCACTTTACAGCCACTTTACACTCACGTTCGCTTGCTGTCGGGAGCGAGAAGACACTCGTTCGAAGGTGAAGCACAATATAGAAAACAAGAAAATACAAATACGTTTCAATCTTGCAATACAATAGTTATATAGTATATAGTACAGTATAGTTATATAGTTATATCACTTATATCACAAAGGATGTATTTATCTGCTACTTTCAATATACATCGTTGCCAATGGTACACAATTCAATATTAGTACAGTAGATTGTGATGCAATACTATGTAAACAATTATTAGATTGTAGACACTGCTGCTACATAATCAAGTAACTAAAACTTATGTAATGATTGAAATTATAGTTCTGTGACTGGTAGTCACAGCCGGACTCGAGCCCCCAACTGTCAGGGTTATGTTAAGGCCTTAGCTCGTTTGCCCGGGCCCCTGACATTCAACCAGGCACCTTCGTGCATACAATAAATAAATGACTCACTGGTAACAATGTAAATATTTAATGATATAAATATAAGTATGATGACAAACTAATGGAGTAATGACATTGAATTTGGAACATTTTAATACTGTGACTTAACTAATTAAATAATAATTCTACACCTTGCTGTCCCACAACGTACACATTAATGTTCGAAACCACAACACAACACACTGCTGTCTTTAGTCACCAGCGTAGACTTCCAATCCCAAACTAACTCCCTGTAGAAACAAATAGTAAAGACAAACTAACAAAAGGTCTAGTATACTATGGCATCGAAACAACTGCGAAATGCAGTCATGCCTTAGATACTCACCCTAAACAGGGGAACACAGAAGAATCTCAACAAACGTTACACCAGCAGAACAAAAACACTCCATTAACTTACAAGCAAGGCAACAAAAAGAAAGTGCGTTCAAAAATAGTGCACTTAATACACATTGGTGCTAGAATGCCATAATCTACGCACCGACAGTCTTGTCAGGAAAAGAAATAATTGTGCAAAATTTTCAGCTTGATCCGATATTGAGTGTCGGAGAAATAACGTGTACAAACTTTTGCCCAGACTGACGTGTACAAACTTTAGGCCAGACTGACGTGTACAAACTTTAGGCCAGACTGACGTGTACAAACTTTAGGCCAGACTGACGTGTACAAACTTTAGGCCAGACTGACGTGTACAAACTTTAGGCCAGACTGAGTTGATAGAAGCTTTGTAAAAAAAAAGAAAAAAATTCCCAAAATTGTGAGGTAATATGCAGCTAACTTCAAATGTTGACACTTGTCATCCCAATGTGACCGAGTCTCCCAACTTTAACCCCATACCTCCACTGCCAATGGACATTGTCGTCACTTGTCATTAGCCCCCCCCCCCTCCTCTCTCTCCCTTTTTCTAACATAAATAAAACGGGGACATTTCTCTCTCGTGGTGCCTGTCATCACGTGGACTAGTAATGGGATAAACTGCGCATGAAACAATAGGAAGGAATTAGACAATCACTTCACATCATACAGGCTCTAACTGAACCTGTCCATGCGTCTCAGAGTCTTTAAGCTACACCTAGATTTAGTCATTTACTTGAACTTACAAACTTACAACCGACAGCAAAACAAAATGAAATTATTCCACCTTCAATGCACCTTTAATAAAAATTTTCTCTAATTAGCGAATAACTAGTAAGTACTTCACCTTCACCCATCCCTTAGCCTCTGGGGCACCACACAAGATCTATTGACTATATTCCTCCATACCTCTCCAACATAGAATCTCGTTCATAAACAGGCCTCCCTGTTGTCTTTCTATCGCTTTATTTGTCTGACATTTATTCTTTTGCCTGGTACTGTTCCCTGAAGGAAGGTCTTTGCGATCTCTAGGACCTTGTGATATGGCCATAAAGTTTTAGTTTGCATTTTTGACAGTAGTTAGCAGATCACCGTGGGGTCCAAATGCAGAACTAATCCGATTTCTAATCAGGTCGTTTGTAATACGTTCTTTGTAGTCATACCTAGGATCCTTCTGTAGCATCTCAATTCCATTGCTAGGATCCTCTTTTCTAGTTCTGCAAGCATAAAAGAATATGACCATGACCAGGGAGCTCATTAGTCTGATTTTAGTGTTAAGTAATTACTAGCTTTTTGGTGTTTCTGGTGTATAGAAGTTTACAGAATATAGTTAAATGTTAACAAGCTGTATGTATACATTGTAAGCTACATGATAATTTTACTCTTTTAACACTGCAGAATCAAATCTCTAAACTTTCTTTCGAAGGAAATGTGCAACTATGTTACAGTATAGAGAAAGGAAAGCTTGATCGGAAGATCAGTTACTATTGATTCGATGATTCGAGACCATAGACGAAGAGTATTTGGTGGCCCCAAATTGAAATACAAAAATATAAAATATACAGCGAACAAAAAATGTATGTAATTTATAAAAAAAAAATAGTGTACTGCAACTGTCAGAGATGGAGTGACCTCTCCATGGCTCGAGACGTATAATGCCACACAGAGTGTACTCCAACACCGAGGACAAGTTTCACTATTTCTTCTCTAAAATATATTTAAGAGTGCCGTGCTTCCACGGACTCAAAAGTATTAGACGGTTGCCTAATTTCCTATGCCTAAGGCCGGCTCTGTTGCTACTTTTGAGCTATTTAGTCTGCAACATCTTTCAATCTAGCGTCCTTGACATTGCTTTTCATTTCCAAATCTATCCCAATCAGTTCATACGTTTGTTGTTTTCTATACGTTTACTAAATCAACCACACATTTCTCCACATAACGTTCTCTTCTTTTTCTATGTAAAAATGTAGAGCGGATCCTAAAAATGACTAATGCAAACAAAGGGCAGATCACTCTGATTAAGATTCAGCGAGAAGATCCTCATTAAACAACACCCAAGAAGCGAACTAATGGAGTTTAGTTTTATACAGAAACACAAGAGTTCAGTTCAATGACCAAGCCTGGATGTGTGACCTGCAATTAAGGACAACAATGTAGTTCAATATAAAACGTTGGCGTCTGCACTTGATTCTCAATCATCACTGTTAATCGCTAATTTGTTCGCCAAGTGTGCTCGAACTTCAAGTGAAGAAATCTAAATTTACCTCTAACTACTGCACTGCAACAGTTCTCACTAACCAGGTCGGCACGAGGCATGCCACTCTCAAGCCCAACAGATTCTATCGCTAGTTATGAATTGATATTGGCCAAGATGGAACAACGTTGACAGACTTTGAACTAATCCTCAGGCCCTGACATTTGATGTCGGATTGATCTGGATTGTTGCAAAACTCAGTATATAAACACGAAAAAAATATGTAATACTTTTAAAAAAGCTTATTTGTACTGTAGATGTATGAATCAGTTTGGATCAGTCATGTCATTAAATTTATAATAAATCTAAACTAGCAAAAATAAATCTGTGCGATTAGAAATATTTTTACCAATGTTTTTTTTTTTTGTTTCGCACAATTTAATGCTTTTAGCTTTCTCAATACTCTAGGATCCTATCTCTTGTCTAATCCAGTTGTGAAAAGGGGGTGGGGTGGAGAAAGTAGTGAATATCTGGGTGATCGCTTTTTAAATGCATCAAAAAAATATATACGATTCGAACTCGAGGGCTCAAGACTCCTCAAGCCAGTACCACTAACCTCTGTGCCAGTGAGGTGCTTATGAAATTAGAAGGTTTTTATCGTTAGTCTCAGTCTTTTAAGAGACGACCTAATTCTCCAAACAAAGTATAAAGGAGACTAATTTAACTTATTCCACTTCATCTTTCAAGTACAATTTCTTCCCCTTGTTGGTTACCTAATAAAATAATAAACTACCAATAGTTAATTAACTAATTGGATAATTGTTTTATTAATTCTTGTTAGGTACAAGAAATAATTGTGGGTGTGGGAGATATAACGTGTACAAACTGTTTTACCAGACAGACAGAGTGAGTATAAGCTTTGTAAAAACAACTAATAAAGTATTTCCGAAACAAACGTGAGAATCACTGACACAATTACGACGCCCAGCGACGGAATGCCGTCACTTCCTGCGCAGCGCGAAATGAGATATCTTGGAGAAAACATGATAAAAATATCACAAACTTCAGTCGGTTAATTATAGATCCAGAAGATCATAATCGCTATGTTATCTGACGTAACTCTAGAAGTTTTGTTACTATTTTAAAATGAACGAATAGAATGAACCAGTGGCGTAGACAGGGTGGGGGGGAGGAGGGGAAAGAATGAGTGTTGTTTTCTTACATTTTCTTACATTAAATATTAAATATTACGCAAAACGCAGGGGCCCCCAAACAGGTTAAGCCCCCCAGGCCCCCAAATGATGGAATATTCCTAGCTACGCCCCTGGAATGGACAGGACAGCAATTTTTTCATCCTTTGACATTTAGATCTAGCTTGCGATTAATTTTCAATGAAAGACACTAATAGAGAAGGAGAGTGAGAGATGGAATGGCCACGCCATTTTTTTTTCATCATTTACCGTTTAAACGCTGTAAGGATTTGAACTTTGAGAAGAGAAAACTTGAAAGATATTCTATTTTTTTAAAAAAAGCTTATCCAAGGGAAAGAACTCCACACTTACAACTATATATCTCATTAATTTAGAAGTTATCTCCCTCATTCTATTTCAAACACATTAATTAATTACCAATAATTAATTAACTAATTGTTTATTTTTTTTAAATTTATATCTTATCTATGCAAATGAATAAGCATGCAAAGTTTCAACTTGATCCGAGCATAGGTGTGGGGAAAAATAGCGTGTACAAGTTTTTTACCAGACAGACAGACATACAGAGTGAGTTGATGTAAAAAAGGAGAAAACAAAGAAATGAGAATGAAAAGAGAATATAAGTAATGAAGAAAATAATGAAAGAGTGATATATTTAAGATATAGGATAGGATTTTCATAGATATTTGGGCATTGATCAATTTCTTCTTCTATACACATTAAAAACAATTTGCACCAATTGTCCTCGATAGCAAAGAGATATTGGTGCTCAAGCGAGGTCACGAGGCAAGTCAACAAAGATATAGTTTATCAACAAAGTCTGTTCATGATAACAATAATTTGTTAATAGGTTAAATTAACCCAGTCTGTGCGTGTTCGAGTACGAACAAGGGCCGCCTACGAGTTTGTGTGCAACCCAAACTCCCATCGTCAGCTATCTTGTTTGTATTGAACGTAAATGGTCTAAATAAAGAAAAAAATAAGATAAGCAAAGGTATGTATGCGTATTTTGCACTTTAAATAAAATTGTGTCTTTGTTTTAGAAAGTGAACCACAGTTTTGCCACCAAGTAGATACCGGAAATGCTTGAAATGAAAAGTCTAGGGAGATATGCAAGGTCTAGTGAAACGAAAGCAAGGTCTAGTGAAACGAAAGCAAGGTCTAGTGAAACGATCGGTCCTTTGGCAGACAATAAGTACAAGACATCCAATTCATACAACTGTTTATGTATCTATCGTTCTATTCTCACATCCTGAACACAGTCGTGTAAACTATCTGAACTAAACATTTGCCCAACTAGTTAGTAGCGCCAAATTGTTTTCCTTTCACCTCATCAAGCAACTGGAGAATTCCCTTTTGTTAGATTTCAAACTATGACAGTGACGCCCAACTTAATTCTTCCTGCGGGCCATTTTAATGTCAGACACTCGGGCCACATGACCAAAAATTCACGAAAACAAAATGAAATAGATCTGAAACAATTTATTAGAAACCTGTGGATCTAGTGCTTACATTAATTAATGGGATATCTGAAAGTTATCTTTTTTTTTTTTTTAAACGTGACAAAATGGTTTCATTTCTCTACTTAAAATATGAGCAACATTGAACTAGCTTATCAACGACTAAATTTCTTGTCCTTTTTTTTTTTTTTTTTTTGGTAAATATGCCCATCAATCCTCCAATCTCTAGGCGTGCCCATCAATCCTCCAATCTCTAGGCGTAGTTTAACAATATTTTATTAGCGACTCAAACCAATAATGCCTTCATATTTGTATCATAATGCCGTTCATATGTTGTTTTTCTGGACTAATCAAATATGATTTATGGCTTATTATCATGTTCCATTAAAAAAAAAAAGTAAAGATCACTTTTCCCGGAAGTTTCTAAATTCAGAGTCCGCTTCTAGTTTCTTCGGCTCTCCCATTTCATTAACGTACAAACGATAAAGGTAAACGTCATGGTACCAATCCATCAGGAGAAAAAGTGAATGCCCCAACGTTGAGGAGAAAAAGGAAGAGGGGGGGGGATTTTCTAAACTTTGTGCGGGGCGGATAAATGTGCCGGATCTGGCCCGCGGGCCGTATTTTGGGCATCACTGAACTATGACCTTTACAATAATGACAGCTATTTTGAGTAGAGAGGTAGAGGAGGGGGAGCGAGCTAACTGTTGATATCTTTTGGTGCTAATGACACACTTTTATGAATGACTTGCCAACCCTGCATCTGTTTGGCTGATAATATCAATACAACCGAAGTAAAGAGAAAAAAAAAAAAGCTGCCGACTCATCCTGGTGTGACTCTGTGACTAAGTTCTGATTCATTGTCAGCAAATAATAATGACTTAGAATGAGACCGCACGTACTGCAAATTATTTCAATAGATGATGGTAAGATTTAAAAAAAAATATTTGCTATATAAAAATATACATAAATAGAAAAAACAACTTAGAGCCAAATAATATAATTTATAATGGTTCTCAAAATGTTCCTAAAGTCTTTGCACATTTTAAAAGACTTTCGTACACGAATTATCAAGTTTGTGGATAAAATGAATATGTATACATTACATTCTGACCTTCCATCCTTTCGGATGTTTTTTGTACCCTAAAAGAGATTCTTCCTGAAGTTATTGGAAGACAGTAGACACCCCGCCCTTGCCAGCTAGTGGGTCTGGGGGGGGGGCGCTCTGAGTTTTTAACCTCAAACCCGCTTGAGGGTGATTTTATAAGCTCAAAACCCTCTAGAGAGGGGTTTAAACTTAAAATCCTCTGGAGGCGGTTTTAAGCTCCAAACTTCTCTTGGCCAGGCTTATAGAGTTTGTTGACTGTCGCTCGCTTTAGTGTTATACTGAAGTGGGAGTTTTTAACGTCAAAAAACTCTGGAAGAGAGTTTTAAACTCAACCTCCTTCCCCTTGCCTACACTCATGGACCTTGGTGACTGTCATTTGCTTTATTCTTTTTATTACAAAGGAGAATTTAACCTAAAAACCCAATGGAAGGGGATTTTAAACTCAAAACCCCTCTTGGTTGCGATTAGGCTGTGATTGTTTAACTTTAAAATCTCACCTACAATAAACAAAATTAAAGCAGGTAACCAGACACTCCCCCGAGGGGGGATTTCCTTTCGGGGAGGGGGGGTTGAACCCTGGCTACGCCCATGTACATATTATTTTGACATCTAAAATCCTTTTTTATTACGGCTGTTATGTTCTCATAGCACAGTGAGCCTTTTTGATGTCTATAGTAGATATTTGTATTTGTATATGAACTAAACACTATTCAACAACCTAGAAGATCTGGAAATGGAAGTAGATGCGTCCGGTTCCTAAATAAAGTTAATTATAACATCAACCAAATAGGCCCGAGTGTAACACACACGACAACATTGGGCGATGTCATCATCAACAACAACAACAACAAAAAAGTCTACAGGTGAAAGTATTGCGTCATTGGGTGCTCATTTCAGCGTCTCAACTAGTTCAAAGGTTAGCTGAACAGAAGCTCATAAATGCTTTCAACTGAAGTTATGGAGATGAATTGTGTAGACATTCTGAGCTGACGCAAGAGTCTGTCCCAGTTGCTAAGCAGGTTGTTAGTTTCGAATGTTTTTTAATCCAAGTAAGTAATAGTCCCATGATAGTGTCCACTTTGAAGTTTAGAGAGAGAGAGAGAGAGAGAAAGAAAGCGATTGAGAGAGAGAGAGAGATTGAGAGAGAGAGAGAGAGAGAGAGAGGAGGCTGCAACTACTTCGCCAAGAATTGATCATCAACGTAATGTTAAACCCTCTCACACATTTATAGATCGTCTCAGTTTTAGAGTTATTGCCCATGACTAGAGCGTCAGTCTGAAGAAGACTCATCCTTTGTTCCTGGAAACAGAGAGCTTACAAGACACAAAAAGGAACAAATTCGGTCAACAAGGTCAAAGAGGATGGAACTGCGCAGTTTCTCAGGACTCGCGGCCAGCACTGTGTGTGTGTGTGTGTGTGTGTGCTATTGACCGGTTTCTGACGACCACCTCACCAGTCTGAGTAACGTGATGACTGGCAGGGGTGTGAAGGGTGAGTAGTTTGACCATGGCGTGAGCTGCACCCGAGCCATGGCGTGAGCCTCTCCCGATAATGTGGCGTGATTTTATTAGCCTTCACCCTGGACAATGACTACATTGTTTGTATGTTTAGTTGTACTCTTTTTTTTTTCGTTTCGTGTCGTACTTAAGTTCCGGTAATATTAATTAGAACAACATTTTAGAGAAACAATTTCTTGACAAGAATGAAGTGACTATAAACATTTGTTTATAAAAGATTCATATACACCATTTTGGTATTAAAACTAAAAAATATTTTTTGGTCACACTATTAAAAATTTGACTTGACTTGACAAACGGGCTCTTTATTTTGGCGATTAAAAACAAGTATTGCATAGAATAGAAGCTTTCAGACAACTTAGAAACAGCTCATCTTATTCGTCTTCTTCATCGTCTGCGTTCTCATCACCATGTTGGAGGGTTCAGATCCATAGTGCTTTATCTGAGATAAAATGCACAGTGGTTTCTTCGACTACAGCGTCTAAGCCGTTCCTCGGGAACAGCTTGCAGACAGCGTCCAAAGAAGTTTCTATTCTTACACACCTTCTGAATTCTCTCTAGGGAAATGTTTATTTCTCTAATTTACTTGCTCTTTCTTCAATTCAATTGTTGACATCTGCTACTCTGGGCAGAAGTCATTATCATTTGTAAATCTGACAGCCTTTGCAGCCTTTTTTTTTGTGTGGATAAACAAAATTGTTAAATTGTTAGTTTTATATAAAAGTTTTGGATCTGAGTCTGGGTGGTATAAACTGCTACCCATCAAGAAGTCTGTAGTTCAAATCCCGACTGTTTGCTGACCGCATATAAGCAGCACGGAAACCTTCTCCCAGATCCCCCCCCCCCCAACGGGTCCACAACAGAGATTCGTGCTAATGCATGAAAGACCCACTATACAAAAGCAATTAAACAGAAAATCAATTTAAGTTTTAGATAGTCCCATCAAGCAAGATGTTCTAGAGAGGTACGTGACGTTAAAGTCGGGAGAATATAAAACTTGTTCGAGTTGTTCACTAGTAAAGTTCATATCAGCTCTTTATGTTCATTGGTCTTTGTCTTAAAGGTGGACATTTTGGGGCTCAGAATCGTTTTATGGTTCGAATCGAATTAGTTATAGAAGCTCTTTCTTTTTTTAGATGACATTTAATATCATTTTATGTTCGTTGAAATCGTTTTGTTTTTTAGATGAGTGTGTTAGTGTCTGATAGAGAGAAAGGCGTGCAAGGTCCACCGGTGAAGACAAGAAAGTTTCGCACTATTAGTGCAACTATTTTCGGACAACAAGTGAAGAACAAAACGAGAGGTCGGTATTAAATTTCAGAAGACGGGCGACACACAGGGCCGAATTTACGAGAGCCACCCAGGACCTTAGCCTCAAGAGAGGGCCTCCACAATCTAAGAACATGCAAACACTTTATAAAAATATGTATGCTAAAGATAAAAAAAAAAAAAAAAAGAAAATGTACATGCAGCCCACTCTAATGTCTCTTTATCTTTGTATTAATTTAGTTAAGGGGCCTCCGCAAAAATCTTTCACTACCACCACCAGGCCCACTACTAACTAAAACCCGACGCTGGCGACACACTATTGCAGCGTGTTGAAATATCAATACGTATATGGCCTAATTAGTTCTAATAGAGATTATTAAGAGCATTCATTACATTCATACAAAAAACTGAGTGATTTCTCTAAACACGATCGGTCAGTTTGTCTAGACAGGTTTCGGCCAGGCTGGTCAGTCAGTCAGTTCTATCGGTCTTTTATTTGAACGATCGTTCTGCCTGCATTGCATTTTGTTTTATTTAATTAGTTTGATATTTTTATTAGTTCAACAGCAGCAGATTACATTTTACACAGAGTTTCGCGCCCACCATTGGAAACGTCCGTTATTATCTAAAAAAAAAACAACAACAATGTATGAAATGTGTGTATAAATTGAACGTCTTCTGGACAGACCCCTAACCTTTCCGCGTGTAATCTGCCAGCCATTCATAACTGCGTAGTAGAGCCTTAGTATTATCAAGGGTAATGTATGCGAGACAGCTTGGGCTGGGGCTCTATCAAGGTAGTAACCTTAAGTGGAGGCCAAGAGGAATTTCTTTGTACGGAAACCTGTTATTATCATATATCTAATTCCATCTTGAGAAAAGCTAACTACGTGTGGCTTACCAAATTGGTTTTAAAATGTACGTCTACAATACCATAGTGATGTAACATCACTCAGTGGGTTGGAGGAGAAAAAAAGGAACACATTTCTGTGGGCAAGGAACATTAAATGATTGATACAAATGTGTGTACATTCTTTGATACTCTGAATGTGACACATGTAAAGATATCAAGCTAGTGCGGGCTGTAGTCGTCACAAGAAAGGAATTTAACTAGCGACCCTTTCTTCTTTGGCCCCCCCCCCACACACACCTACCACATTATTTTCCTTTTTGTATGTCGCTAATGCATTTTAATTTCAATCATAAAATCCGGACATTGGAGAAGGATAAGAAAAATAACAACCCAAAAGAAGTAAAATGGCTACCTATTGAAAGTATCTATACTACTATAGCTATCACTAACATAAACAATACTTGAAATTGTTGGTACATTCAATTATTTAGCGACATTGTTCATTGCAGTCAAAGGACTTTTTTTTTTAAATAAAAGATTTCATTAATGGTGAATAACTTCAAATATAGGCGTGTCCAGTGTATATAATATCTATCTATCTATCTATCTATCTATCTATCTATCTATCTATCTATCTATCTATCTATCTATCTATCTATCTATCTATCTATCAATCTATCTATCTATCTATCTATCTATCTATCTATCTATCTATCTGGATGGATGTCTGTTTATCTATCTATTTATCTATCTATCTATCTATCTATCTATCTATCTATCTATCTATCTATCTATCTATCTATCTATCTATCTATCTATCTATCTATCTATCTATCTGGATGGATGTCTGTTTATTTATCTATCTATCTATCTATTTATCTATTTGGATGGATGGAAGAATGGATAGATAAAAAGACATGCACGCACTACTAACTACAAAGGAATCACCTCTGCTGAGGTTACACTCATGTATTCAACTCTCCCATCACTGAAAGAGCACATGTTGACAGGAATGGAAGCTCTAGTAAGACTAAAGGGATCCATTGAAATAAACCAGAACCGCTGAGTTCTAAAGAACTCACTGACAAGAGTTGCGTGGCCAGGTTCTATTATAGAACTCTTATTGTCTTAAATAACTTCACTCTGTGTCCACACTGTCTTCTATATTTAGCTTGTATCATGTGCGGACCCGTGAGCTGCTCTGACGAAAGTGGACAAACACCAGTCTCCATTATATCCTGAGTGTAATACTATGACGTCAATAGGTCGCCGTGCTCATAGCAACATCTGCAGAATTAATTCTTGTAGACGTCCTCTACTGACGGTAATAAATTATTGACTTCCCTTCAGTCAACGTGGCACAGGAGACACTGCAATTCACCAAGAAAGAAATCTATAAATAGGACACGGGCAAGGTGTAAGGCTCACAAAGAACTATGGATTATGGCTTTTATTTTTTACTTCTTGGAAAAACATCTGCACTTCAATTTTCTAGGAATGAGATAAAATACATCAATCAATAAGAGAAAAGTCAAAATGTAGAGGAAAAAAGTTTATAGTTGAGTAATTGATATAAAATTTAATCCTTGTGGGTAATAATCTTGGCAATAGTTTAAAGTTTCAACGTGATCCGAGAGTGGGTCTGGGAGAAATAACCCGTACCCCCCCCCACACACACACATATTTAGCCATTAATTACAAGCTTCATTCATAGATTCGGGCATTGGTACAAAAAAATTGCATCTAAGGTCACAAAGGTAAAAGTGTCAATGGATCATTATAAAATATATTTTCCATTTATTAACTAACTCATTGAATAGAATACTGATTCAAATGTTGTTTTTAAAAAAGAATTTTGATACGAAATTCGTTTTAGTTATGAGTTTCAAAAATAACAAACTACTTTTATAGCGCGCAGTTTTGAGATCCTCATTATAGGGGCCTACACTTGACAGTCTAAATAAGACTAAATAGAGCCCTGATCTAGATATATTTTTAATAAATGTATTAATAATTTGAAATGTATTGATAATTTGAACAAAATTTTGATTATTAAGACAATAACATCTTCATACAGCTTAAACTGCAGATTTATTTATTATGTAAACAATAGTATCACATTAAGATACAACCATGATACAACGAACAGCATAGTAGGCCTACACCATTACCCGGTAACAAAAGGCCTACTATTCATGATCATAACATTGGCCTAGGTCTAGTAATTGTAAGATTAAACGTATAAATTCATACGAGCTCTAGTCTAGATTCTATATCAAGATTCTATATCTAGTTCTATCTAGGTGTTTCCACTGTCTTTGTAACCTTGTTTTTTTTTATTCCTGTTTTATTAGGTATAATAAATAATTGTGCAAAGTTTCAACTTGATCTGAGGATGGGTTTGGGAGAGAGAGCCCACTGTAAGTTACAGCCTGACCTATAGATAAAGTGAGTTGATATATACCTTGTAATAAACAGAAGATAAATAATTGAATCTCTCAATACTAACCCATCGAAGCATCGAGTCTCTCAATCATGGGCGTAGCCAGGATTTTTTTTCGGGGGGGGGGGGGGGTGGTTTGGGGGGGGGGGGGATTTTTTTCTCCCCCCCCCCCCGCGAAATTTTTTTTTTATATGTATTTATGTGTGTGTGTGTGTGTGTGTACGTAATCTTTATTGCATTCTGATCCTTTATTCTTTCGGAAGACGTTTATTGTGCCCTAGAATAGGTTCTTCCATGAGTTAGTGGAAAAATTGTAGATTCCCCGCCAATACTAGCAAGGGGGTCTGGGGGAGCGCTAGGAGCTCCCCCACCGCGGGGCGAAGCCCCGCCGCCAAGCACTGTTTCTGGTATTGAAAGCTAACAAAATGCATATTCTGAGGTATCTACAGTGCATTTTCCTGCTGTTAAAAAGTTTTATTTCAAAAACCTAATGTGCTATTCTTACTGACTTAGACCCTCCCGCGCCTTTTGGCGCATTTGCCGTCAAGCTGTTTCCATAAAATTGTAGATTCCCTGCCATTACTAGCAATGGGGTCTGGGGAGCGCTAGCGCGGGGCGAAGCCCCGACGCCCGCCAAGTACTATTTCTGGTATTGAAAGCCAACAAAATGCATATTCTGAGGTATCTACTGTGCATTTTCCTGCTATTAAAAAGTTTTATTTCAAAAACCTAATGTGCTATTCTTACTGACTTAGACCCTACCGCGCCGTTCGGAGCATTTGACGTCATGCTGTTTCCATAAAATCTGTCACTGGTAATGTCTGAAGCCTCTTCCCACCTGCCATGAGGACCTCAATGAATTAGAGTCGTCAAGTTGTACTAGGATATCATTGCAACTCTTCTTATGCGTAATTCATTTTGTCGGAGAACATGTCCCGCAAACCTCATGCGTCGCTCTCTCACAATCTTACTAAAGGGTCGACTCCCAGTTCGGCATAGGATTTCCTTGATTTAAACCAGATCTCTATAACTGACTCCTAAAATCTGTCTTAGCCATCTTTGTTGAGCCATATTTAGTGTTTTTCAATTTCGGCAGATGACTATTCACTGCAGTTTATTAAGGGAGCCCTGCCACTGGTAAAAATGTGTAACCACTCTTGAATACGCTCTTGGAATTAAGTGACTGTAGTTTGCTTTAGATTTTATATGGAAAAGAGAAGTTTTATTGTCAAAATCATCTGTTGGGGGTTTTCCACCTCAAAATGCTCTGTAGGGGGATCTTAAACTCAAAAACATCTGGAGGGGTTTTAAACTTTAAACAAACGCCATCTGTAGAAGAGGGGTTTAAACTCAAACCCCCCGAATGGATTGGCTACGCTCAAATAATTTTAGTGTGTAATTTGCTTTTTTTTTATATTGAAGAGGTATTTTTAGCATTAAACACCTCTGAATGGGGGTTTAAACTCAAAACCCCTTTTGGCAACGCTCATAGCATTTTGAGTGCGTAATTTGCTTTTTTCTTACACTGAAGATGTATTTTTTAGCCTCAAACCCCCCTGGCGGGGGGTTTAAACTCAAAACCCCTTTGGCTGCGTTCATAGATTTTAGTGTGAGTAAT
The DNA here is from genome assembly GCF_947242115.1 of Biomphalaria glabrata. Classification (NCBI taxonomy): domain Eukaryota; kingdom Metazoa; phylum Mollusca; class Gastropoda; family Planorbidae; genus Biomphalaria; species Biomphalaria glabrata. Next base: position 20,111,837 of record NC_074723.1, on the reverse strand, counting down.
TTGCTTTTATTTATATTGAAGAGGTACTTTTTAGCTTCAAACTCCACTGGAGGGGAGTTTAAACTCAAAACCCATTTGACTACACTCAAAACATTTTGAGTGTATAATTTGCTTTGTTTTTATTATTAAAGAGGTATTTTTTACCTTCAAACCCCGCTGAAGTGGGGTTTAAACTCAAATCTGAGTCAAAATCCATTTAGCTACGCTCATAACATTTTGAGTGCGTAATTAACTTTTTTTTATATTGAAGAGGGGGTTTATCGTAAATTTTGGAGGGGGGTTTAAAATCAAAATCTTCCTTTACTGTGCTCTTGGAATTAGGGGATTTTCGTTTGCATTTTTGTTTTATTTTATAGAAGAGGGGGGGGGGGTTAACTGCAAAAGCCCCAAGTAGGGGGTTTAAAACTCAAAACCCCTAGTAGGGGGTTTTAAACTTAAAACCCCTGTTAGGGGTTTTTAAACTCGAACCCCCCTGGTAGGGGTTTTTAAACTCAAAACCCCCTGGTAAGGGGTTTTAAACTCAAAACCCCATTGGTTGTGCTGGGGCAATGGATGTTTAGTATTAAAATCTCACCTAAAATAAACAAAATCAAAGCAAAAAATCATTCACTAAATTCCGATCCCCCCCCCCTGGCTACGCCCATGCTCTCAATACTAGTGAAGTTCCTCTTTCAGACCATGCGGTGTATAAGGCAGATGACGTAAAGGTCATATGTTTCTTTTGCCAACGGTTAACGACCAGGGTGTCATGACCAACCGTCTTTACTTTCTCCCAACTTAAGTCAGGTACCCATTTCAGTTGGGCGCCGTAAAAATCCTGAAATTCAAAATCACAGTCTTCACTGAGATTCGAACCCAGGACCCCAGGTTCGGAAGCCAGGCTCTTAAAACCGCGCCCCCTCTCTCATTACTAACCCATCTAAAAATCAGCCTTTTGTAAAAAAAATATACTTCCATTACTAACACAAAACTCAAGGTGTATGACGATTGACAATACATTTCTTATTCTATATGCTGGGACAAATTCGTACCATTAAGAGTTGCCTGAACCAGCCCCAAAAAAACAAAAAAACAAAGACTCTAATTAACATGCACGCACTTGACGCACTTAGCGCACGGATACGCTTAGGACGTAATAATCTTTGTTTTTAAGTGAGGTCTCCAATTTATAAGATAAGATAACCTTACAAGTCAGCCTCTTGTAAAGAATGCCCAAAGAAAGCCAGAAAACAGCGCCACCTACAAAGTTTTGAAATCGCGTCTCTTAGCAGACTGGGCCAATGGGAAAGAGTTTGAAAAGAAAATGCGCTCTCTCAAAGCCAGTGGCGTCATTAGGGTCGGTATCATCCTGTGTGATAAGCCAGTGGCGTCATTAGGGTCGGTATCATCCTGTGTGATAAGCCAGTGGCGTCATTAGGGTCGGTATCATCCTGTGTGATAAGCCAGTGGCGTCATTAGGGTCGGTATCATCCTGTGTGATAAGCCAGTGGCGTCATTAGGGTCGGTATCATCCTGTGTGATAAGCCAGTGGCATCATTAGGGTCGGTATCATCCTGTGTGATAAGCCAGTGGCGTCATTAGGGTCGGTATCATCCTGTGTGATAAGCCAGTGGCGTCATTAGGGTCGGTATCATCCTGTGTGATAAGCCAGTGGCGTCATTAGTGTCGGTATCATCCTGTGTGATAAACCAGTGGCGTCATTAGGGTCGGTATCATCCTGTGTGATAAGCCAGTGGCGTCATTAGGGTCGGTATCATCCTGTGTGATAAGCCAGTGGCGTCATTAGGGTCGGTATCATCCTGTGTGATAAGCCAGTGGCGTCATTAGGGTCGGTATCATCCTGAGTGATAAGCCAGTGGCGTCATTAGGGTCGGTATCATCCTGTGTGATAAGCCAGTGGCGTCATTAGGGTCGGTATCATCCTGAGTGATAAGCCAGTGGCGTCATTAGGGTCGGTATCATCCTGTGTGATAAGCCAGTGGCGTCATTAGGGTCGGTATCATCCTGTGTGATAAGCTTAGTGTGTCACTCCTCCTCCCAAGGAAAAAATAATCTCCTCCTAAAAAAACAACTATTGTATTTGTTTTGCTTTGTTTCTTATTTTAAATAACAAAACTGTAAGCTAATTAACTGATTGGTTACATCCAAAAATGGTTTTCGATTCTATTTTAAAATGTCGTTGTTTTTTTTTTTTACTTTTTATTAAAAGTAATTACATTAAGCTCACTCGGAGTTGTTCTGGAAGAAGCCCCGGGCGCCAAGCGTGTTTCTAAATTTTCTGGCGTCTACAACTTTTGTTTTCTCATAATAGAAATATCACAAGTCAAAAAGAATTAAATTTAGAAAGTTTGTGACATGTTGGTACTAAACATGGGGGACATTCAAGATATTATTTTTATTTTTAAAATTGCATTTTGGATAAGTGCATTTTTCCGACTTGGGTGTCACCACCTGGTGGGTGTCAGTCGTGCGGCCCGCACCCCCACCCCCACTTCCCTAGTGACGCCACTGCTCAAAGCACCAAATTAACCTATTTGTTTTGGCATGTATGTGCGGGCGAGTATTAATAGTTTGCATACGTGTTTATGTGTGAGTTTAGTGTATGAGTGTATATAACTATATATGCGCCATGTTGCAGGGTATTCACTAACGCAGCTCAGTCAGGGGATACAATTAATTGGTCCATTATTGAAATACGTGGATTGCGCAATGAGCGATTGGCGCGCACGTCACGTGAGAAGCTCGCGTGTGTCGTGTACCGAGTGAGCAGGATCTATATAAAATACATAGGCGTTGATATATAGTGTAGCCACTACTTGTGCAGTGTAGGACACACGTGCAAGGGAATAAACTGTTGTTGCACAACCTCCAAATGAATGGTGTTCGCTGTATCAACACGTAATGAGCGAGTGTTTTACGTGTCATTAGGACGACCTTAAGGTTTCATCGTGTAAATAGACATTAATTAAAACGACAGTTGCGTAATATTTAATGATGTCAGGTCTATCTATATACACGTCAAAATACCGGTCTGTAATCTCCGGAAAGGATTCCAATAGATTAGAATAGACTTACGTTGATTGCCAAAAAGGCGGTTGACTCTTCACTACTCTTCTCTTTCTCTCTCTCTCCGAGGTGGCTCCTCATTGGGACAGTCCATGTGTTATTGTCAGGTACATACAAATATATTGATTCGACAAGGGGGGACAGTTACGTCTAACTTGATACTGCGTTTATAGTTTCTTATGATTTATGTCATCTTCCTTTAATTTCTCTCTCTCTCTCTCTCTCTCTCTCTCTAGCGGTCTCATAAGGGGAAAAAAAGGCTGCTATTGGTTTTGGGCTGTCTGTCTGTTCGTCCGTTAGCCTTTTACGTTTAGAGCTCAAAAATTAAAAGTAATATTGAAAATGTTATTTAATCCGCTGCAGGTAATCAAAATATGAGCAACGGCTATTCTTTTGGTCTTCGGAGAATAAACCATTTAGTATCAAAAGTTTAATATGCGAATTAATTTTCGTTACACGTTCACCACTTTAAAAACGAGATTGTCTAACATAAATGTGGTTTTGTTTGGTTATAGGTCTAATAACAATAAGCACACGTAGTAAATATTCGATATAATTAAGCTGCTTTGTCTACTCTATTAGTGTATTAATTAGAAATAAAATAAATGTGCTCAATGATGAAACTTCTTTTTTTGTTACATAAGTATGCATCTTGTATATACACGTACGAATAAACATTTTCTAAAATCAAGATTTCAATGGCAGTTTGGGTTAATGCGAATTTTTGTTTTAATGGTAAACTTTATTTTGTGCAAAATAATCAGACACGCTTGGGCCATCCACGAGTTTTTTTGTAAAACAAACTTCTATTATCTTGCGATACGTTAAAATGGAGAATGCCCTCGTAATAGTCATGTGTGACACAAGAAAGAAGATCAAAGAGATAATAGACAAGCCGTTGCCCTATAGTCTATTAGTATTGAGATGACAAACAAATAATTGCTACTAAATAGTTACATTTTGAGTAACAAATAATATGTGTGTGTTCATGTTTGTTTGTGTGTGTGTGTGCTTGGTGCAGATGTTCCACCAAATATTTCTAACTGTATTGTAAACATGTTGTTGTTGTTTCCTGACTTGTTGTTATTGTTCTCATTACGACATACATAGATTTGGAGTGGAACAAAAAATAATGCCATGTTTTGTTTCCGAGAAATAACAGAATCATTACCATTTCAAAGGTGAAGTTGATTCAGTCTGACCAAGATTCGGAGTCTATTTTTGAATTCAAGAAAGATTTCCGGAAAAAAAAAACCCCGAGAAAATACAATAGTTTTGTATCGTGCCATGCTAATAATGGCTCGTGGCTTCACAATGTAGGGGAGATAAATGTTATAATTGGCGACAAAATCGATGGATCTCAAATTGCGGTGTACGTGTCCCTTTAGCCCATAGCTATTAAGTTGCGAGCCAAAACTGTTTAAAAGAGAAACAGTAAAGCAAACAAACAAAATAGAGACCGCTACTATAGTGTAACTTTGCTTCTTTAATTCTGAGCTTTTGACATTATTTTTACAACATATTTAATGGCAGTGACTTACACAAAACGTCAGACATGTTTGATTCCAGAAAATGGCGGGAAAATGTCATGCGCGGAGATGCACAATACTGCGGATGTCTATAAGAGAAAAGAGTTTTGACGCATTTTTTTTTTTTTTGGGTTACTTAATTTGTGCGTGGTTGGGGGATGCGTAGATCGGAGATAAAGAGACTGACAGAGAAACAGAGAGAGAGAGAGACAGATAGAGAGAGAGACTGACAGAGAAACAGAGAGAGAGAGACAGAGACAGAGAAACAGAGAGAGAGAGACAGAGATAGAGAAACAGAGAGAGAGAGAGAGAGAAACAGAGAGAGAGAGAGAGAAACAGAGAGAGAGAGAGACAGAGACAGAGAAACAGAGAGAGAGACTGACAGAGAAACAGAGAGAGAGAGACTGACAGAGAAACAGAGAGAGAGAGAGAGAGACTGTCAGAGAGAGAGACTGACAGAGAGAGAGAGACTGACAGAGAAACAGAGAGAGAGAGAGAATGACAGAGAGAGAGAGACTGACAGAGAAACAGAGAGAGAGAGAGACTGACAGAGAGAGAGAGAGACTGACAGAGAAACAGAGAGAGAGAGACTGACAGAGAAACAGAGAGAGAGAGAAACAGATAGAGAGAGAGACTGACAGAGAGAGAGAGAGAAAATGACAGTGAAACAGAGAGAGACTGACAGAGAGAGAGAGACTGACAGAGAAACAGAGAGAGAGAGAGAGACAGAGAGAGAGAGAGAGAGAGAGATTGACAGAGAAACGGAGAGAGACTGACAGAGAAACAGAGACAGACTGACAGAGAAACAGAGAGAGAGAGAGAGAGAGAGACTGACAAAGAAACAGAGAGAGAGAGACAGAGAGAGAGACTGACAGAGAAACAGAAAGAGATAGAGAGACAGAGAAAAAGTTTCTCGCCTTGATTCGTTGAACTGTCATCACAAATAAAGAAAGTACTTTACGCTGCACGTCTTGTGCACGTACAAAAAAGTAAAAAAAATAATTTCTACATACCAGTTAGGTCAATAGTAATAAATATGCCAATGTGTCTACATATCAGTTAGGTCAAAAGTAATAAATATGCCAATGTGTCTACATACCAGTTAGGTCAATAGTAATAAATATGCCAATGTGTCTACATATCAGTTAGGTCAAAAGTAATAAATATGCCAATGTGTCTACATACCAGTTAGGTAAATAGTAATAAATATGCCAATGTGTCTACATATCAGTTAGGTCAAAAGTAATAAAAATGCCAATGTGTCTACATATCAGTTAGGTCAAAAGTAATAAAAATGCCAATGTGTCTACATACCAGTTAGATCAATAGTAATAAATATGCCAATGTGTCTACATACCAGTTAGGTCAATAGTAATAAATATGCCAATGTGTCTACATACCAGTTAGATCAATAGTAATAAATATGCCAATGTGTCTACATACCAGTTAGGTCAATAGTAATAAATGTGCCAATGTGTCTACATACCAGTTAGGTCAATAGTAATAAATATGCCAATGTGTCTACATACCAGTTAGATCAATAGTAATAAATATGCCAATGTGTCTACATACCAGTTAGGTCAATAGTAATAAATGTGCCAATGTGTCTACATACCAGTTAGGTCAATAGTAATAAATATGCCAATGTGTCTACATACCAGTTAGATCAATTACTAATAAATATGCCAATGTGTCTACATACCAGTTAGGTCAATAGTAATAAATATGCCAATGTGTCTACATACCAGTTAGGTCAATAGTAATAAATATGCCAATGTGTCTACATACCAGTTAGATCAATAGTAATAAATATGCCAATGTGTCTACATACCAGTTAGGTCAATAGTAATAAATATGCCAATGTGTCTACATACCAGTTAGATCAATTACTAATAAATATGCCAATGTGTCTACATACCAGTTAGGTCAATAGTAATAAATATGCCAATGTGTCTACATACCAGTTAGATCAATTACTAATAAATATGCCAATGTGTCTACATACCAGTTAGGTCAATAGTAATAAATATGCCAATGTGTCTACATTCCAGTTAGGTCAATAGTAATAAATATGCCAATGTGTCTATATACCAATTAGGTCAATAGTGATCAGCATGTCAATAGAATATGTGTGCATACTAAGTGGGTCATGTGGATATGATTTTATTAACAAGATGCATTTAGTACAATAATGAAGCAAGTATTAACAATAATACTTTTCACCTTTTGTTTCAAGATTATTATCTTTTTATATTCCAGAGGACGACAGGGGAGGGAACCTGACAGGGCTCGAACACGGAACCATCGGAATGATAGTTTAAAGCGCATACCACACGACCATGCTGCCATCTACTTTTATTGCATACTCTAATCGCAGTCTTCTACCCAGTATCCAAGTGCGGTGTCGTTGGGGGCACCAAGGTTGACTCTTTTACACCTTTGCGACATCAGCCTTGATTCTCCTCTGTTGAAAACGAGTCATTGAGGAATAGTCAAGTTTACTTTAAGATCTGTATGTCTCTGGTACTTTGTTTTCGACGCACCACTGTGCTTTTGTCGTGCAATATTTATAATGACAGTACCGGTAACGGAAATTCAAACTTAACTAGATCTACTTTACAATCAGACGAGCACTTTTTACAAAGCTTGTATCAGCTCACTCTGTCTGTCTGTCTGGTAAAAAGTGTCTACACGTTATTTCTCCCAGACCCATTCTCTGATCAAGCTGAAACCTCGCACAATTATTCATTGACATAGACAAGACATGAATCATAAAAACAAATTTACCTATTAGACAATTAATTACTGATAATTCATTATTTTGTTTAATAGCAGAAAGCGTAACAAATTCTTCACTATTTACAGATATGGCTAAATTTGTTATAATTATTAACGCTATTTCTCCCTCACACATTCTTCTATCAAGTTGATACTTAAAACAATTATGTATTGTACCTAGCAAAAGATGAATCAATGAACGCTAATGCCAAAGTAGTCAAATATTTATTGGTAATCAACTATTTTGTTTGATATTGAATAAGGGAAATAGCTTGTACATTATTGGTAGATATAGTTTTAAGGACGGAGTTATTCCCCTTTAGATTATCTCTAAAATATATATATATATATACTGCTTGTTTTTTTTTTGTTTTTCCGTTGAACTGGTAGAAGCGGACTTAGTTTGTAGTTCATCCTTCACATTGAATGGCAAGGTATCAAGAGGGAGTTATTTGTTCCTCGCTTGCATGCGACGCAGGTTCGAAAAACAAGAACAACAACTTGGTTTCCAAAACCCTGACCTTAATTATTTTATTATTCTGGTGTAGGCCCACATCATGGACTTTGGTCATTTCCTGTAAAAATGTCCGAGATTGACGTTTCTGTCATCATAGTTATTGTTTTCCGCTCTTCACATAAACGACAGTGAACAAAAAAAAAAAAAAAAGAGAGGATCAGGATGCTTGTCTCCCTTTATTTATTTTTAAAAGTGATCCAAGAACTCGGTGACCTAAACAATGGTACATCGATCATTTTAGCAAGGTCCAGGGGCAGTTGTTAGTAAACAAAGCAGGCCTACGTTGCGAGGGACCTTTGCGTGTGTTGTCCAAACAGACCAGCGTTAACATCTTCTCACCCTCACCCCACCCCCTCTCTTTTTTTTCATTTTTCCCGATGCTGGTAGCATGTATTTCCGGACAGGGGTCAATGCAAACCGTTTCCTTCAGAAGCTTGGTATACAAGGGCTTTTTCAAAATCTCTTTTGAGCTGATGATAGCTCCTTTGAATCGTCTATTATCAAAGTTAATCTATTATCAAGTTCTATTACAAGCAGCGTTTTGACGCGGTAGTGAATTAAGGACATTCACATATCTGATTTCTTTTGGGAATCACATTCAGACGGCCAAGCATCACATTGAAACGGTCAAACATCACATTCAGGCGGTCAAGCATTACATTCAGATGGTCAAACATCACATTCAGATGGTCAAGCATCACATTGAAATGGTCAAACATCACATTCAGGCAGTCAAGCATCACATTGAGATGGTCAAGCATCACATTGAAACAGTCAAGCATTACATTCAGACGGTCAAGCATCGCATTCAGATGGTCAAGCATCACATTCAGATAGATGGTCAAGCATCACAATGTTCAGCTCAAAGGCAGTCCAGTTACCAGTGCATCTCTTCTTTATTCAGTGACAGCATGCGTTCTGGACCTCAACCTAAGGACACAGCACAGGGACGTAGTTAGGAATTTGCCATCATTTGGAGCCCGGGAGGCTTAACCTCTTTGGGGGCCCCTGCATTTTGCGTATATTTAAAGTAAAAAGCACTCATTTGGGGGCCTTCCTCAAGTGGGGACCCGGGGGTATTTTCAAATTCTCCCTCCTCCCCCACCCTAGCTACGCCACCGGACACGCAAACATTTATACCACCGGTCTAATCTTTATAAAGCCACGGATAAAAAGACAATTTATTTCTAGCCATACGTCACCAAACAGTTAAATTTTTTTTACAAATCTTATAGTTGCTCACTTTGTCTGTTTGGTAAAAAAAAAATGTGTACACCCAATCTCGGACCAACTTAAAAATTTGCACAATTATTTATTGTACCTGACAAAACAACAATCAATTAAAAAAACAACAACACACAATTAGTTAATCATTGCCTTTTGGTTAAATCTCTCTTGTGCACCGTTCTGGGGAGGAGGGGGGGGGCGCAGGGAGATGTAGGGAGAAGGTTTCCGTGCTGACATTAGATGATCACAAACACACCGTAGCTCGAGTCGGGATTCGAACGAACAAAAACTGTAATGTAGTTTCAAAACATTTCTGCGACAAAGTGTCTTTTCACAGCATGTCATTATTTGCACATACATAGCTTTTCCTGTGGAACTTGGGTGCACATTTTCTTCGTACTGAAGGCTCCAACTTTGTTTAAAAAACAACAACAAAAAACCTAGCTTTCATTGAGATATTGGAGAGCCTCTCGTTTGTATCTCAGTTTAAGTCAACGTCTTCGGCCGAGGACACGACTCAAAAAAGGAGGACATGTCCTCCTTTTGTCGGACGTCTGGTAACCCTATTATTTCTTTTTTTTTAGGCTAATTAATCGACTGTTTAACCTGTTGATGAACGTTTGTTAGACGAGTGCCGGGGTCGGCAACCTGTGGCTCGCGAGCCACATGCGGCTCTTTGGATGTGAAGTTGAGGCTCTTCCGTTCCATACGCAAATATTATTTATTTTATCGAAGCATTTTTTTAAAATAATTCTGAATTGTTTAACGCGAATTAGGCGCCGATTCGATCTCTCAGCCACTTGTACTCGCTTTTCACCACACCCCTCCCCCATTACACTCGTCGTCACTTTTGTCAGTCCGTCTGAAGCTCTCGACTGACTCCCTCGTCGAATGTTTCTAAGTAGGTTTTAATTCGCTTTGACGCAAGACGAATTGGCATCTTAACTACGTGCTTTGACTAATACGTATAGTTTGTTGTTTCAAGTAAATGAGTTAGAAAGTGAATTATCTTCTCAAAGTTATAAGCAATCTACAAATAATGCTAATCTGGCACGCTTTGCGGTACCACTAGAGATTTGCACAAAAAGGCAAACCATTTACAGATGATGAGTATGCCAAAGATTGCTTCCTAAATTTTGTAAATTGTTATTTTTGGCACTTCCGACTAAAAAGGTTGCCGACCCTGCCCTAGTGCATTAAATACATGTTGAGAATAGCGTAGCTTGTAAACCTGAAACCAACAACACGCCACTCAATTTGCAGCATACAACTGAGCATTTCATGAAAATAATAATCTATTTTAATTATGAAAAAAAAAAAGGAACAAGACAAAACGACCCATCAATGCTATTTTTGACCACGTCTGAAGAAATAGAAAAAAAATCTGGCAGTATCGATTGCCTTGTGCAAGACGTCTGAGGCTACCGCAGAGAACATTCGTGACTTGCCTACTATTTGACGTCATCGGTCGCATACTCGTTGAAGGAGGAGGCGGGGCTATTTATGAATGGAGTCAAAAAAAAAAATTGTTTGTCTGAACGAAGAATTATTATCCATATTCCCTGGAGGAACTTTTCTGAGAACATTGGAGTCAGATTTTGAAAAAAACAACAAAAAAATTGTTAAAGGGAAAAAAGACTTTTGATTTATCCTAGTCTTAGTCTACAAAAACCTAGGACTAGCTTGTCTTTACCGGCCACGTTGAGTAATCCAATCCTGATGGGATGTTATTATTAAAGAAAACAAGTAACAAAAAAAAACAAAAAAAAAAACAGGTATATTCTATGGATTTGGGGGCCCGGGGGGGGGATTAGCTTTTTTGGGACCCCTTGCATTTTGGCATTCGACTTCATGACATGAGATAATGTACTTAATAAATATATTAGCCTACATTCAAATTGGTACAGTATATCAGTAAAATTAGAGGGCGCGGTGGCTAAGTGGTTAAGTGTTTGGCTTCCGAACATGAGGTCCTGGGTTCGAATCCCGATGAAGGCTGGGATTTTGAATTTCGGGATTTTTAGGGCGCCCCTGAGTCCACCCAACTCTTAAGGGGTACCTGATTTTAGTAGGGGAAATTAAAGACGGTTGGTCGTTGTGCTGGCTACATGATACCTTGCTCGTTAACCGTTGACCATAGAAACAGATGACCTTAACATCATCTGCCCAATAGATTGCAAGGTCTGAAAGGGAAACGTAACTTTTTTTATATCAGTAAAATTAACAAGAAATAATTATTAAGAATCTTTTAATGAATAATACCGCTGTCTATTGGCGAAATGATGCATAAGTGTCAAATCACAATGGACCTCATTCACCAATCGTAAACAAACAACATTTAGTCACGTGATCTTATTGATAAAACAACGAAAAGAACTGTCACGTGACAACCATCATGAATTAAACATTAGATCGTAAAATATATAGAAGAGATAGAGCACCACGTGGCTAAATGTTCTTTGTTTACGATTGGTGAATGAGGTCCATTCATATCGCTTTAAGTCTTGCTTTCTGTGCAGCAAAGGCATATATAATATCATCTACATCGATACTGTCTAGTATTTGTGACTCCAATGACACACTGGCGGATCCAGGGGGGGGGGGGGTCGCCCCCCCACTCGGCCGAACTCCACCCCGAAGGGGGGGGGGGACGAATTTTAGTATAGAATTCACACAATTTGTATACAAATTTATTACTTATGTTAATAATGTATACTAATTATTTATATTTCAACCTATTTTTTTATTATTTCGCCCCCCCCCTCTAGTATGTTGACCGATTTGGTGGGGTCGGGAGGGGGCGACGGTATCAATCCCGCCCCCCCCCCCATACACTTTCGAGTTGGGGGGGGGGCGGTCCAATTTATATGTAGAAATCACAGCTTGCTAACATAATCAATTAAATATCTATATGATTAAAACTTGTTATTGATATTTTAACCAATCTTTATATTATGTCGTTCCCTGGGGGGGGGGGGGCAAATACTTCTACTGCCCTTCCCACCTAAACTTTTTGAGTGGGGGGGGGGCGGTCCTACTTTTATGGAGAAATCATAGTTTGTGAACAAAATTAGTTGAATTAATATATAAATTTTATATTATGTCGCTCCCGTTCTGGTATCTTGGTCGATTCGGTGGGGTTGGGGGAGGGCGATTGCATGTACTGCCCTTCCCACTCTAGCCCCATGAATGGCAGGGGGGGGGGCGGTCCTATTTTTATGGAGAATCATAGTTTGTGAACAAAATTAGTTGAATATCTATAAACTACGTATTGATATGTGAACCCCTTGTATATTATGTCGTGCCACACTCTAATCTCAAATAATTTTATCATTAGTAAATTTAAATGAAAAAGGGTTGCACCAGGTGGGAAGGGCGATATATGCAATCGCATTTCCCCCATCGGACAAACCAATACTTTTTCTTTTAGTATTATAGTTAAGAAATTACAAAATTTAAAAAATCTGTCACTAATATAATTTATATATATACTATAAATGAAATTCGAGTCGCCCTACTTTTTTTTTTATTCTTTAATGCCAAATGCAATCTTTAGCAGAAATTATTAAAGGAGCGAGGATTTAATCGTTTTCACTCTACCGCCCCTCCCATTTCCAGAGTTTATGTAATTTCACATGAATTTATCATAATTATTTTAAGAAGCCTTTCTTGCGTCATTGTGCTCCTGATTAGCTTGAGCTTTGAGAATGTTCTCTCACATGACGCAATGGAAGTGGCCTGAGTATTCGGATGGAGGTTGCAAGGTTTGAGCACACATCATTACCATTTGAAGCCAGCTTCCTCAATATGTCAATTGCTGATTGTGGCACTGGTTTGTTGATGAAAAGTGCTAATGCATCAATGACATCATTGAACAAGCGAATTGCCTTTATTTCATCAAACAGGAAAAAGTAACACAGTTTTTCTTCAGCGTGTAATCATCCATAGACTCCAAGAGATGTCTTGGTTCAAGAAGAAACCCAAAGATGTCCACATGGTTTTCCAGCCATTGGAATCTGTCCTTCATCTCCATATGAAGTCTGTCTAGCACTTCTGTCGCAACACGTTTGAATTGCAGTTCTATTGACAGTCCTACATCAGAACTCAACTCCCCATCAAGTCTTCTTTTCTTTCTTCTGTTTTTTTTGATTACAGGAAATCCATAGCATTCACTACCTTCTTTTGCTCTTTCGATGGATTGGCTGATCAGTTTCGTCAGTTTCTCATCATTTAGCAGAAAGCATGAAAAGGTTTTACTTTCTTTAGCAGCTTCCCTAAGTGCAGTCCAGTCGTTTCTGAACTATATTAATTGGGCGCAGGAGATTTGACCAGAATTCCAGATAAGCAAAAAAAAATCCAATATTCCACTGCAAGAAGAAGATTCTGTGTACTGCTTCTAGTGTCCATTCTTTCAGTTGTTGATTCAGAAAGTTTATCCAACAGCTTATTGATTTTGTCGAGATGCAAGAACACTGCCGACGTAGCGGACCTTATATTACTCTCCTTTTTTAAACTCCAGGCTCCAGCTTCTTTCCGTCTGGCCTATCTCTGGGGTGAATTGGAAAAAAAAAAAACGTGAACAATTCATGTACAATTCCAAAAAAATTGCTGGATCTATCTCAGCAGAATGAAGAGCTGCCAGGTACAGAGAGTGATTACCACAGTTCAGAAATGTTGACTTTGGATTTATGTCTAAGAGGTGTTTCTGCAGGCCAGACAGACTGCCACACATTTGTGGCTGCGGAAAAATAGGTTTGACCTCTGCACAGATCAAAGTCCAGTCCAATGTCTTAAATAAACTTATTTTGAATTTCTGGTAACAAATATTGTGTCTTCCCATATTTGATTCTATGTAAGTGGTGTTTCGTAACTTCATCAAATTCTGCAAGAAATTTCAAAGATGCTAGGAAGTTCCCAGGATTGCGTGAATTTAGTTTTTCGTTGTGAACACATAAGCTTGAGTTTGTTTTTGCAAAGTACTTAATAGCTGCTGCTAGCTACAAGCTTCAGAATATCTCTCCAATACTGCTGATTTTTCCAAATTTGCATATGAAGCATATGTGACAGTTCATCTGGTTCTGCCTCAAGCTCTTCTTCTAGCTTCTACTTAAAAAAGGAGCTTGTCTGTAATGGACTCCTTCTTCAAGTTCTTTCAGTCTCTCAGGTTTCTTCCATTTGGTGAAACCAACTCCAGGTTTGCTCAATGCTCAAGAGAGAGAGAAAGTAATGGTACTTTGTAACACTGCCCAAAAAAAACAAGGAACTAATCCTAATAGCATTGAAAAGATAAATCTACATCTAAAGTCATTTCAAAAGTGGGTCAATTAAAAGATTAAAATTAATAAAAACCAAATTGATCGTTCTTTTTATATACAGAATAAAACTACCCAGAGAAATCTAGAAAGGGGAAAGGGAATGTGTACGAAGGACTCACTTTGTTGTTGTTGGCTGGGGTTGGGGGGAGGAGGGAGGGATAAGTCAAAGGGATTCTAAAATCTAACAGGTCTAAAATATGAGAGCGTATATGTGTCTGAGGGGCATTATGAAGCAGGTCTTTCCATATCAAGCCAAAATCTATGTGGGAGAAATTATGATGCGCAGTAAAAAAAAAAAAAAGAATGAGGATTCCAGAGAGAAAGAGAGAGCGGGTCATGAAAGTTCATTGTAACAGTTTCACCAATTCACAGGTTAAAAAAGTATGTTATGTTTCCATTAAAACGAGGCCCATTTAAAAAAAAAAAGGTGGGGTGTTCCGGCCATAATAATCAATGGGCGTAGCCAGTGTGTACTGCTGGTATATATATATATGTGTGAAGTTCTGACCAACCATACTAAAAGGTTTTTACTGCATTTCATAGATTTCAAAATTTCTATTTTATCATAGACTATATTGTATTCTTTAAATTGGTTGTTTACATTTCAATTAAAAATTGCATATATAATTTAATTTCATTTACTTTTTTGATGATGCAACGATACTGTTTACATTACAGACAATCATTACTGGATGCTGGAGGAAGGTCCTACCTTCCTAATTTTGTTCTACAATGAAATGAATGGGTCAGTTGACAAGCTCCTCATAACTTTGTTGTCGTTGTGCAAAGGAGGACTGCCGGCATTTATACGTTTAGAACAGTACTGTAGGGTGAAATTTCAAAACTTGAGTGTTCCTATACCTCTGATTATGAAGTGCTGAACTTACGCTTCAGGCCTTGTTCTTATCATCACATTCCTAATGTTCTCAAATTGAGTAAAACAAGGCCAGCTGCGTTACATTTCTCTTTTTGCAGTAACAATAACAATTTTTCAAATAGAGGAATGAACAATGTTTAAGAACAAACTGTTACAGCACTTCTATTCTGTACAAAATCATTGAAGTGCACATGCCCTGATGTGTTTAAAAACATTGTCATGCATATAACCAAGCAGTTATCTATTTATTATATAATTTTTTTTAAACATCAAATAGCTGAATAAGGTTGAAGGAGAAGGGGGTAAGTTTAAAGTCACCCCCACAGTAGATACACCTATGGGATTGGTGCTGGAAACAGATCATTTGGTTTTATTATTAAAACAAAAAACTCAACTGTCAATATCAAACAAACATTTTATTCATGAGTTACACAGTACTTTAGTGAGAGAGTGTGATGCAAGCTGAAATGTGAATTTCATACAATGACTATCTGTAACTAACATTCACACTTGAATGCAAGAACAAGAGAAGAAAACAAATACTTATTTGTTTATATTTTTACCAATGTTACAGTTATTGTGAACCAAGCTCAATCTCTCTACCAGCAATGGTACTTGACATATTTTTATTTTAATTGTTTGTTATTTACCATGATGTCAACATTTTACTTCTAATTTTTGTTCCCAATGAAACTTTTTTTTTTTTTTTAAGTAAAGGGAGGCAACCTTTTTTTTTTTTCAAACAAAATTTCAATCTAAGAAAGTAAACCAAATTTATACAAAAAAAAAAAAATATATATATATAATAATAATGCTAACAAATGTGTTTAACTGTCCTCAAAGAATTTGGGCATGTCTTTTCCTGTCAATGTAAATCTTTCCACACCATCTTTAGAAATGGCAGCTAGTCTGATAATGCCACCACTACTTCCATCACGGTTGATGGCCAAGGAAACAGCTGTCAAACAAACAAAACAAAAAACTAAAACAAATATACATTTTTGATTGTATTCAAAGTAAGTCAGTTACACAAAGTAAAAACTCAAAATGGTGTAATAAAAAAAATATCATGAAATTACCATATACTTATTATTGAAAAATCAAACAAAGCATTTGGATTTATTAAAAAACTTTTCAAAGAAGAACATAAAACTAAAATGATATTTAACAAGATTAGACCAATATTAGGAAATGAGTTTGGAACCCTCAGCTCAAGAAAAGAGACTTGAAGACTTACAAACACAAAAACACAACCTAATAAAATACTCAGAAAAACACAAAGGCAAAGACACACATTTCTTTTTCAATATGCAAGAATAAATTTTATAAGTACCTGGTATGGCAATCTGAGCATTAAAAATAAAAATAAACTGTATAGAATCCTAAATGCTGCTGGTAAAATCATTGGCAAAAAACAAACCCCATTTGGGCAGTTGTTTGAGACAAACATCTATAAAAAAGCTAACAAGATCCTCGAAATAAAGAATCACCCTTTGTGTCAAGATTTTGTGATTTTACCATCACAAAAGAGATACAAGACAACGATAGCAAAGACAAACAGACACAAACACTCTTTTGTTCCCCTGGCAATCAAATCATTAAATAAGAACAATCTGGTATAAGCTTTGTCACATGTAAATTATGAGTGAGTCTGGTCTGAATATATACTTTGGTAAAAATGTAAACATTGTATCTGTATTGTATATATAGTTTTTGTCTCTAATTAACACGAATGATTAGATTAATAAATGGAGGCGTGTAGGATGTAATTATCTTTTCTTTTGAAGGAATGTCATAAGAATAAGATAAGATAAATGTGGGCAAAAAATGTAAATATGTAACTTTCGAAGAAAAAAGTTATGGCCTAAAAAAACAATTTATTTTCTCCCTATGATATTGAAATATTACAGAGTCATATTATTTATTTGTGAATATAGAGTTAAATCACTTTTTCTATTTTACAAAAAAAAGGAAAAAAAGAAAGCAACAATATTAATTAAAATAAAAAAAAATAAATAATTTAATCACACTACATTACGATGAAACATTTTTGTTTGTTTCAATAATTTGTTTAAGAAATAGGGGAGGTTGTTAACAACAGCAAATAAGAAATAATATTTTAACAGTTTATGAAATGAAATTAATAACACCTGTTAGGATTAAGCTTAATATTATAGACAATTTTTCTGTATTACTAATAGCTCAGTATGTAAGCTTTAATTCAGAGAGGTGAAAGTAATAGAATCAGCTGAAAAAGAAGAAAGTATTGAACTAAAGCATTTATAGAGAAAAGAGAATGAAGGCAATGTGTGGCTGTAACAAAAAAAGCCAAATCAAGATTTCAGAACTGTCAAAAATTATTTTTGGCTAAGGCCTAATATTTTAATAAATCCAAGTATAAAACAAATAGGTCTTATGAAAAAAAAGTTTAAAAAACAAAAATAACCCTAGTCATATAAACAAACGATGCAATTAGAAAAGGGAGGGAGGGTGGGTGTAAAGACTGAGTAACAAAGCTTACCATTGGCTATAAATTGTAAAGACTTGAGTAACAAAGCTTACCATTGGCTATAAATTGTAAAGACTGAGTAACAAAGCTTACCATTGGCTATAAATTGTAATGCATCTTCCTTTTTCATATTGGGTTTATAACCTGCATCAACATAACCATAAAGATAAGTGCTACCAGATCCTCCAATAGAATAGGGCATTCTTTGTAGCATGCCACCTAAGGGAATGGAGTACACCTGTTGGACACAGAAAAAAAAAGTGTTAATGTTCTTTCATAAAAGGATTTGACATTCACAATTATGCTGTTAATTTTATTTTTTTTTTGTTAGACTATTTCATCTTTGAATTAAACTCTATAGAAAAATATAATAAAAATAAGTAGGTCAAGCCTGTGTAGAAGCTTGTGCAAAAAGAAAAACAACTTAAATAGACTTGCACTATGATAAAAAAAAGATTATTTGAACTAATTTTATAAGACTAAGATTGCTTTATTAATCCTTATTGGGAATGTGTTATGATTACTGCAGCAATTGGACAACATGATGACCTGCTAACTATCGTAAAAAAACGCAAGCTTTTATGGCCATATTATAAGATCTTCAGGGCTCGCAAAGACCTTCCTTCAGGGAACAGTACCAGGAAAAAGAAGAAGAGGCAGACTGAGAAAGCGATGGGAGGACAACATAAAAGAGAGGACGGGCCTGCCATTGAAAGAGATTCTAACTAAGACAAAAGACAGACGGTCGATGAGTCTTGCATGGTGCCCCAACAGTCCAATAGATTAAGGGATAGGTAAAGGTAAAAGGTTGTGATTACAAGGACACTTTCTTATTTCAATTAAAAACAACAAGAACATCAACATCACACAAAAGACAACATACACAATATAACACAGTATAAAGAGAGGTTCCTTGATTAACAACAAACAGAAGTCAAGAACTTTTTCTAATCCCTAGTCAACGCTGATATAGTCTTACAAAGTAAGGAATAAACACGTTTTTTGTAGTGCTTGGTTCTTGCCTCAAGGGACAGTAGTAGACCAGTGTCACAACAACATTCGGATGGTATGATGTCACGATGTGTTGTGATGCCGGGGATTTTATTTGAATTCAATAGTTAACAAAAATGAAGATCTAGAATTACAATTGAAGATTCTTTGATAAAACAAAACTCTGGAACTTTATTAAATACAACGTAAGTACAGTTTATGTACAAATTACAAATCAATGAGCATGGAACATATTACAAAGGCTTTTCAAACAGAGCTCTTAGAAACGTGACTAGCTACAAGGACTTAATATTATCGACTCCCTTTACCTTCTTACTACCGCCAATTCTCTGGCGCTAACTCTTTTCAAAAATGTCTCTGTTTAAATTCAAAATCAACCAATAGATTTCAAACATACTAATTAAGTCCCTTGGGTAAATCCTGATTTGAATGTCAAGTGTCTAAATTTGAGGATTAAATCCCGAGACTCGTGTCGAGGGCTTATATTTCTTTTAAATAAGAAATGTACACACAATTCTATAATGTGATCTGTGACATATTACCCCCCTCTCCATTTAGCATTTGTATGGTAATAGAAATGCTCATATGTATTAAAAATATTTAAATATACACAAAATACCATACATGAAATTATAGAAAAATGGTTGAGGTAACATATGACAAAATAAAGTCAACTTGGAGATAACAACAATAATAAAAAAATGTAAATGCAGAGAATAAAATTATTGATGACTTTGAACACCTGTCTCACTATTGAAATGGTTATGAAAATGAGACAATGCTTGTCATGAACAATATCAAAAGTTGTACAAAGCATAAATCTTGAATTGAATAAGTTATGAAGCTTCATGATGAAATTAAAATATGACATTATAACTCATTTGTGAAAATGTGTACATGGAAAAAAATATATTGCATATGAAAAATTGACATAGAAAAATAATTGTGATAGTACATGACAATCTTCTGAGAAAATAATACTCAATGTGATATAAATCTCAACATGAAAAATTCCAATTGTCTGTCATGTATCTGTACTATCATAATAGGATATATGCAATAATAATATACCTGAAATAAAATGCTCATGATTTAAAAATTAAAATGTCTGATGCATGTCATATGCAAAGATGCTGAAACATAATTAAAAAGTATCTTGAATGAGTGACTTTCCTCAGTGTGTTGCTTGGTGCTGAAATAAATATAACATCTGATATAGAACTCCTGTGGAAAAAGTGAGTAAACAAATTAATTTATTAATTAAATATAACTGGATAATGTTCTTCCTTGACGAGTATGAATGATAATGGATCAAGTGGCACTAAATATGCTATAGTACATATGTAGAGTAGAAATGTAAAGTTCGGAACCTTTCTGAATTGCCGACATGGATGTGCATTTTCTAAACTTGAAGAAAAGGTCTTTCAGTTTATGAAGCTGTTGTCTCCATGTCATAATGATCTCACAGATAATGTCTGATTGAACCGCGTTTGAGTTTGGTGAAAATAAGAACTGTCCGAAACCAAAACTCAATTTTCTGGTTGATGAACTTTGACGCTGTAGAACAATGGTAGCAGAATGCTTTGCATTAGAATGTTCAATAGAGCAATGACTGAACAAGTCTGAGCTCAGTCGGTCAATACAGCAATGTTGAAGAAGTTCATTTGTTCCTTTCTGAAGAAAAGTTGCCCCTTGAGTGGACGGAGGATGAAACTTGGTGTTGTCAATGTTATTGCTTTCTGAGTTTCTTTCAAATTGCAGTACTGGAAATGTCTCAGAAACACTGGTAAAGAAATCTGCATGGTCTGGAAACACTTTAATGTTCTTCACTGTTTGTAGTGCTATGTCATTCAGAGTGATGACCTTGGGAATGTCAATTTGATTTGATGCTGGTAATGAAACATCTATCTCAGGAATGGGTGTTGATGATGTTTCTTCTTCTTCCTCAGGAATAGTTGCTAAGCTTGTAAAATTATCAACTTCTGCTTTGATGTCTTCATTATCTGTTTCATGGTAATGTTCAAACATATGAACATGACATACTTTAGTAACCTTGTTGACATTGATTTCATAAAGCAGGTTGGAAATCTTTCTGATGATGTGAAAAGGACCTTGCCATTTGTAAAACAGTTTGTTACTGAAATCTGGTAACAGTAATTTGACTTGATCTCCTTGAGCAAAATATCTTGATTTCATGTGTTCATGTAATATTCTTTGACTTCCAATGTTCTTGGTTGTAATGGCTTCTTTAGTTGACTCATATTCTTTCAAATGAGGAATATTTGTATGAGTGTTAGAGTCAAGTTGCATAGTTTTTCTTTTGTCTGTTATAGCCAAAATTGATTGAAGATAAGTTTCTTTAGTTTCTGCTTCTGGTTCTTGAGACTTGTCTTGATTGTAGCAAGAATTTTCAATGAATACCATAGTATTGGTAGATAATGATGCAGATGCAGTCTTGTTCAAGTCTTGATGCATGAAGTCATCATGTGTGAAATATGACTTGTCTTGATGGACTTCAGTTTGGCCAGTTAGAGTTCTTGTATCATTGTTAGAGACTCTGGGCATGTCGTCTTGTTCTTCAAAATTCAACAATGGACATTCGGGAATTGGAGGTGGACTTATGACCGGTAGGGATGGGCTTGATGTAACTGGGGGTGTCCATGTTGAATGTTCTTGATTGTTGCTGGCTATTGGACTAGTAACTGGTTCTGTTGCATTCTGCATAACTTGAGTAACTGAGGTAGCCATGTGATTATTTTGGCTAACTTGTTCAGGTGCCAAATGTTCTTGTTGTCTGGACATGGATCTTGTCCTTACTGCCAAAAATTTTTGACCTTGCTCTATGGCATTTGTACATTCAGTAAGTTCTTGAGGAGTGCATTCTTTAACTCCTTCTATGTTTCCAATGATTAGGTCCACTGGTAGATTGGGTGTTACTAATGCTTTTGTTTGACCACTGAAGAATGGTGTGGTAACATAAATGATGGCTTCAGGTAACTTGCTGACAGTTCCGTTGAATGCAGTGACTTGGATGTGGTTGCCTGTGAAACGGTTTGCGTGTACGAAGCGTTCATGTACTAATGTGGACGTGCTTCCGGTGTCACGAAGAACTTCCACCTTCTTGTCTCCTACAAAGCCTGGATAAAATTTGAGACCATTGGACTTTGCAATGACTGTCATAGTTGAGTGCTCATTGTAATAGCTTCTGTTATATGAGCTTCTGTTTGGCATATATTGTGGTCTGGAGTCCTGTGAATGACTTCTGTAGCGAGGTTTGTTGTTATCTGGTTTATTGTTTCCAGGTGCTTTGTTGAGATTGTATTGCTCTCTATTGTTGTATCTTTGAGTTGGTGATGTGGGTCTATCAAAATTTTGATTTTTGGAGACTGCCTGTTTTTTCCAACATTCATGATTTTGGTGACCCTTTTTATGGCAAAATGAACATTCTGTGGTTCTGCTGCGGCATTGAGACGTGAAATGCCCTAGTTTATGACATTTGTTGCATTTGACTTTGTCATCTGACTTATATCTTGCATTTTTGTCTTGAGCAAAGCAGACAAAATTTTCTTCAACAGATGGTTTGACTGACTTGTTTGGATAGGCTGCTCTATATTGTCTGATGATCTTGGTTAATGTCTGTATATCAGTAGGATTTCTCTCTATAATGTAGGATTGAATATCTTCTGAGTGAGCATGGGTGATGTTGTCGATAATAATATGTTGACGAAGAGCTTGGTAACTTTCTTCTATTTTTGCCATGGATACCCATCTATCAAACCACATTGACATATTAGCTACAAAAATTTGAGGATCATCATTTTGCTGTGGCCTTTCATTATAGAATTTCTTTCTATAGTTGGCTGAAGTTGCTCCGTATTGGCGCAGTAGAGCTTCCTTGATATCAGAGTAAGTGCTGCGTTCATTGATGGACAGTTGTGAGCAAATGTTGACAGCTTTGCCAGTCAAAAGGGTGAGGAGTGAGCTCGACCAATGTGCTTCAGGTAGACCGGATGTTGTAGCTATTTCTTCAAATCTTATGAGATACGAGTCCATATTGTCAATGTTTTCGTTGAAAGCCGATATTTTGTTCATTAATCTGTATTTGTCAAACATACTTGAGTGACCTTGAATTGAAATGCTTTCTTTATTTTCTTTATTTTGCCTTTCGAATTCCATTTTTTCTTTTTCATGTTGTCTTTGCTTTTCGGCGTCTTGCCTTTGTTTTTCAGATTCTTGCCTTTGTTTTTCGGCGTCTTGCAATTTTTTTTCTTCTAATTGCATGCGTTTTTCAGATTCTTGTAATTTTTTTTCTTCTAATTGTATGCGTTTTTCAGATTCTTGCTCTTGATATTCTTTTTCTTCTTGTTTCTCTGCCCACTGGTCTGGCTTTGAAATTTGCTTTTCTTTGGCAAATTCTATTAATTCGAAGAATCGTTGTGTTCTAGAACTGGAAGCCATATTTAATTTCTTTGTTAGTTTCTTGTATTGGAGCAAAATGTTCAATATCTGGATTTTGGCTTTATCTCAGATATAATAATAATACAGATCTATTGAGCCGATGTACTTTTTACTGGTTTAACAGTTGGTTAAATCTGGTCTTCTTTATAACGCCAGTTATTTGATTTACTGGTCTTTTTTATACTGCCAGTTATTTGCTTTACTGGTCTTTTATATTGCCAGTTATTTGCTTTACTGGTCTTTTTTATAATGCCAGTTATTTACTTTACTGGTCTTTTTTATAATGCCAGTTATTATGTATATTGGTCTTATTCCTTTTGCCAATTACATATAATAATAGTTTTCGTGAGTTAGACGTAACTCTAACGAAAATCTTTATAAAAGAATTATCGATAACCAACTGACCTGTTAAACACAGAAATTCTGTCCTCCGTTAAATAAGAATGAAGTTCCTTTGAAGAGTTTAGAAATTGGTCCCAGATCTAGATCTTGAATAAATTTCGTTAAAAGTTGTCCATGAACTTTTGTTAGTCGGAGAGTGCCAAATATGTCACAACAACATTCGGATGGTATGATGTCACGATGTGTTGTGATGCCGGGGATTTTATTTGAATTCAATAGTTAACAAAAATGAAGATCTAGAATTACAATTGAAGATTCTTTGATAAAACAAAACTCTGGAACTTTATTAAATACAACGTAAGTACAGTTTATGTACAAATTACAAATCAATGAGCATGGAACATATTACAAAGGCTTTTCAAACAGAGCTCTTAGAAACGTGACTAGCTACAAGGACTTAATATTATCGACTCCCTTTACCTTCTTACTACCGCCAATTCTCTGGCGCTAACTCTTTTCAAAAATGTCTCTGTTTAAATTCAAAATCAACCAATAGATTTCAAACATACTAATTAAGTCCCTTGGGTAAATCCTGATTTGAATGTCAAGTGTCTAAATTTGAGGATTAAATCCCGAGACTCGTGTCGAGGGCTTATATTTCTTTTAAATAAGAAATGTACACACAATTCTATAATGTGATCTGTGACAACCAGCTATGCTGGAGCAGGTGATAGTTAACTTCAAACATTTTTCTGACTTTGCTGAAACATCTTTGTAAATGTGTTGAAAAAGTTCACTCAAATATGGTGGGTTATGTGTGTGGTTTCTATTGATATTTTTATAAGACGGAGCTCCAAGCAGGGCAACAGTTTGGATATAGTTAACTTTGAATCCATAAAATTGTTTTACCAAACAATGTTTTTTTTTCTAAAGTGTCTACTAAACCGTTAAATGATTAAAGATCATGGCACAACTTGTCTATTAAGAGACATTGCTAATAAAAAAAACAACAACAAAAGGCTGTTAAATAAATTAAAATGTTAGTGCCCATTTGACAAAAGAGCATGAAGACAGAATAGAGGCTAAAAAAGAAAACTGCTGAACTTTGTGATCTATCAGTAGATATTTAGTTTAAACAGATTCAATACAAACAGCTATAAAGCAGGGCCGCCTTAGGCCACTGCAACCTATGGGACAGCAGTGGGCCCCCCACTTTCATAGGTCAAGCGCTAATTCTAGGTGTAAATTATTAAAATAAACCATAATAAGTTATAATAAGGACTCCTGGGGCCTCCTGATTTTTCCAGAAGATCTTGGAAATCTCATGCAATTGTAAAATATAAGAAAAGTCTTCCTTGAGATCTGAAATTATTAAAATCTCCTGAAAACTAAAAAAGAATAGACAAAATTGTCATTTTGGGGTGTCATTCAATATAAAAAATGCCATTACTATGCGTGATAAAAAGAAAACAGCATTGTCAGCTTTCATTTATTAAATTGTAATGGAAAGACAAATTTATTTTGCAAATACAAAATCTTAATTTTCACTTATTATTCTTTTCCCTACCCTGACTGGGGTGACCCATTAAAATAGTGCAGACAAAATAGAGCGAAATTTCCCGACAAAATAGCGAGGACTTATAGATGATGTGTATAAAAGTAAAGGATTATTAGTAATTTAATCACCTGGGCAACATTTTTGTTGATGTGTCTATCCTTTTCAATATTAATACACCTAAAAGTATGCCATATTTGCAGAGAACTAGAGTACTTTAAATTTTATATCATTCCCCTTTTTCACCTTTGATTAACATGCATAACTTGCTAAAAATAGGATTTTGAAATGTGGTGACTGGACAAAATAGGATAGGAAATATGAAAGTGTGTTATACTATAATCGGAAATCTGTAACATCTTTCTTTGACCAAAACAGGGCGTAAGGAATTTGTATGACTATTGGGAGGACAACTATATTGGTCGCCAGAGACGAAACTGCAGAGTGACTCCAAGATTTCCTATAGCATTAAGGAATATTAGAGATCGTGTGCAGGACATTCTTCCACAAACAAACAATTCAGTGGAGAGATGGCACCATGCATTTCAACTGTCTATTGACGGTCATCACCCTGATGTGTACAAGTTAATCTTTCACTTCCTCAGAGAACAGGAGAACACTGAGAACAAGATTCTGATGTACAATGCTGGAGAACGAAGTAAAGCTGCAAGCAAGACAAAGTACCTCCAACTTAAAAGACGACTTGAAGCTATATTGCCAATGTACAGAAACAAGCCAGTGATGGAATTTCTACATGACATTTCCTACAATTTTACGTTTTTTAAGTACACTTTTCATTTTTATAATGTAAATAAATGCTATATTTTGAAATGATTCATTTTACCTTATTATGATTTTGCTTATTTATGTTTTAAGATATCTAAAGTGTTTCCAGCAAAATGACTGAAAAATTAAGATAACTTTAAAACAAACAAAACAATATTGGCTCTATTAATAATTTACGATATCTAAAGTATTTTTTTTCAAAATGACTAAAATATATTTTTTCTGCGCTATTTTGAAGGGGTACCCTGACTGGGTCCCGCGCAATCCAATTCGCCCAGTAAATGTTAGGGCAGGCCCTGCTATAAAACATGAACCTAGATTTTATTTGCTGAAACAAATGTGCAGGATTTAGAACACTTAAAATAGACTAAATTAATTTATTTTAGAATTAAGTTTCCCTTTGTGTCCATTAACCCCATGGAAAACCTAAATTCTGAGGAATTTAGAAGCTAGAAAAAATAAAAGTAAACATTTTAAAACTAAAAAACTAACATATAGTAAGAACAACTGAATTATTTAAACAAAGAACTGAAGCTTATGTTGAACTTGTAGCACATACTAGCTAAATCACTCATTGCCATTTCAGTGGAGTAAATTAAAGATAATAGTAAAAGTGCCTAAAAAAGATGACACCAAAAACTAAAACAATCAAAAGGACATCCATCTTCACACTGTGCCAGTGAACATTTTCTGCAAGGAAAGATCTTCAAAAACTTGTTTTTAGTATTAAAGACATTATTTAGCTTTAACCACAGACCAATTCTATTTCACACTGTGCCAGTGAACATTTTCTGCAAGGAAAGATCTTCAAAAACTTGTTTTTAGTATTAAAGACATTATTTAGCTTTAACCACAGACCAATTCTATTTCACACTGTGCCAGTGAACATTTTCTGCAAGGAAAGATCTTGTTTTTAGTATTAAAGACATTATTTAGCTTTAACCACAGACCAATTCTATTTCACACTGTTCCAGTGAACATTTTCTGCAAGGAAAGATCTTCAAAAACTTGTTTTTAGTATTATAGACATTATTTAGCTTTAACCACAGACCAATTCTATTTGCTATTAGTGATTTAATGTAGGTGTTATAAAAATAGACAAACTCCCATTGTGACTATGTGGAAAGCATATCCTTATAGCACGACTAAGAATTGTATAACATGCAACAGTAATCAACTTCCCCTGTCAAGAATGATCTTGAAGTGGAAGTACAAAATGTAACATTTTCATTGATATCAGACAGTCATTTGTATTTTTATCAATGCTGTTCCAGTTGACCATTATTGTAATTATTATGCAACAATCAATCCATAGTCAATCATGGGGCTTTAGTTAAG
The DNA here is from genome assembly GCF_947242115.1 of Biomphalaria glabrata. Taxonomy (NCBI): domain Eukaryota; kingdom Metazoa; phylum Mollusca; class Gastropoda; family Planorbidae; genus Biomphalaria; species Biomphalaria glabrata. The sequence continues at coordinate 20,084,529 of NC_074723.1, read as the reverse complement.
TTTGAATGCAATTAATTGCAATTAATAATAACAACCAAAAATAAAAAATTTGGATTAATTAAAAATGGAATCTAATTAGAAATAGGCACAAACATACAGACAAATAAAAGTAATGATCTTGAGCTCTCCTGCATTAGACTTACTAACATGAGGCTAAAGACAATAACAAAATTGATCCATTTCAAAGAGTACTGAAGTACAATTATGAAGTCTCCATTGTACTAGCAAGCATTGGCCATCATGTCTCAAACTAGTAAATATTGTCCAAACTCTAATCCTAAGTGAACAACACTACCAGACACTTCCCTAAATCACCAACTTGAAATATTTACAAAAATGTAGCTAGAAGACAAACACAAACAAATCTCTAGTTGTAATACCTGTCCTCCTTTTTGTTTATCCCATCCAGCCACAATGATTCCAGCTGAAATTTGATCTCTGTTTTCATAACACAGCTGTCTGAAGATGTTGGCTACAGTGTTGACAAGAGGCTCTTCCCCTGTCTCCATTCTGCAAAGTAAAACAGGACATATAAAGGTGATGCATTATGAAAAACAAAAATTCAAATAACAAAGAATGTCTCTTTAACACATACATATAATATACTGTTACATATCTCCTACTATCCAGGCTCTCTTCAAACTGCACCACACGCAACAACAAACTTAAAGCACCTCACAACTCAGGGCTCCAAAGTATCAGTAAGTTTAATTTCAAATGCATCACAATTACTGTACAGTTGGCAACAACATTACACTAACAGTCCAAAAACCTAGTCTTTGCTATGGACTGACTTCACACACAGTGCTGGTTCTGCCTTCGCATCGTACTGGTCACATTACGAGGTAAGGTGAAGTGTCTTGACTCTAACACACTCGCTCTTATATAGGGTCCTTACAGGCCTTCTAGAATCGGATGGAACGTCGCTTGACCACTCAGGTTGATTACATTCGCCGTGACTTACGTGCGTAATATTTATGACACAGGCCCTTGCCGAACTGGTGTGTACTGTCACTGGTCACGGTTGACCGCTCGTCTTGCGCTGGACTGGGGCCATTTGCGTAGGCTAAAAACACTCACAGCCTACGACTATCTGTGTCACCACCAGGTTTATAACGATTATTTGCTAGATGTTTTATCTTTTTAAATTTTTAATCAAGAATAGAACCACTTTATAATTAATAAACCAAAATACATTCTTTAGCCTGTTAATTCTATAACATAGAGAAAAAATTTGTTAAAAATATAAATTAAGGTTCATTGCTGGGGTCCTAACATATCCTACAGCTGCCGCAATGATCTAGGAGATATTTATGCCATTAGATTATTCTAGTATCTGTGAATGTCCAAAGAAAGTATAATAATAATAATTTCATTTCTATAGCCCCCTTAAGAAATACAATATAGGCTGAAGCACTTTGAGAACTTAACAGACTTGCTTGAATGAAGTGATGCATGTGGATTGTCGGAGCTCATTGGGGAGCCAATTCTAAATCTTCTGTACTAGAATTGTAAAGACTTCCAGGTCCAAAATTTGGAGGAGAGAATGCAGCACAAGTAGAAGACAAGAAGTCCATGAAATGCAGCGATCTCTAAGCGAAAGATGGAATAAGGATTGATTGAGGCATGAGGTTTCATCCTTAAAGATGCACTGCTGACAAAGTGTGGCCACCCTGGTATTGAATCTTGATATTTATTTATACTTCACAAGACAGAAATAAGTTAAGTAAATGACAAGATGACAAACTGTATTAACAAAATGATGCTTTGAATGTCATCCTTTTTCAAGCACCAATCTGAATAACTCTTAGGACTGGAATTACATTAAAAACATTAAACTGTATTAATTCTAACTAGTTTAACTTCATGACCAACCTGTGAAAGTCCACATGATATTTGACAATGTCAGCTATAGCCTGGGTATCTGCTGCAGAGCCAGACCGACAACAGTAGATATAGTCTGTAATTTTGGTCAACTTGTCTGTGACACGGTTAGCAACGTAAGAACTGAAATGTTTGAAAGTGCACTCATTAATGGCCTAACAAAAAATTCATTCATTAATGGCCTAAACAAACTTTAACGGATTAAACAAAATTAAAAATTCAAATTATTGCAATAAATTTTTAAAATTTGTTCATGGTGGAAATTATCTTTCTTATGCAATTACTTTATGGAGCAAAACACCATGTAAGTATTTTACAAATGCATTTTTTTTTAGTGAATCAATTATTCTTAAACTTCAACAGTGTTTGGTTATTTGATGCAGGTAGCATTGCTTTCCTTAATCAAGTCGATTACAATTTCACAACAAGGCCAGTAAAGGAGGACCTTGACCCTAACTGAAAGTTCCAGAGTGAGCAGGTGTAATTCAATACTAGCAATGCATGTGATAGGAGAGGTGGATACAATCTATTAAGGGACAAGGAAAAAATAAGATGGAGATAACTCTTTGGTGTGCTTATTGAAAACTCTTTAAACTTGATATCTGTAAGAGAACTATGTTGTTTACTTTTCTATGATTATAAGTGACACATCAACAAGCTAAGCTTTAAGTAGGTTTTGTTTCTACTTGATTGAGTTTAGAGTTGTGATGATAGATTTTAGCTATCACATAAAACACAACAAATATTCCAATATGTGTAGAGCATATATATATATAAGAAATATCCCCAAGTTGACTTTAAATACTTTAATTAATAAATCAATCAAGAATAATCACAACAGGTTTAGAGAAGGACTATCTGTATTTTATTAGATAAGTCTTAATGGTAGTATTGTAATCACATTTAAAAATAGATATGATTAGGCCAAATTACTATTATGATTAAAAATTAAAAGAACAAACTGAATTAATCAAACAAATAAACCTCAATTTCCAAAATATGTTATTTCAAGAGATGTGTCTGTCCTAGATAATTCCACATTCGAATGTCAGGTGACAGGCTTATTTAATTGCTTTCTTAGCATTTCATGAATGTACTAGGTTCAAGGTTGGGCCACTTAAAAATATATTTAAAGTTATATTTTAAAACTATTTACCCTGTAGTAGTCCTGGAATCTGCACCAATAATGACGCCTCCTTCAAATTCAGTTGCAGCAAGTGTCGTCTGAAAACAAACATTGGTATTAGAATACAATGAAATTATTTTATCAATAACTATACTCTTAACACCATGTGCCATGCACACATATAGATTAATAGTACAAAGTTGAAGAACTGAAAAAATGAGATGGCTGAAAAAGATATAAAGTGCACCAAAATATTTCAATGTTTTACTTAAATTATTAAATTTAAAACTGCTTTTTTCGATCGTGACCAATATGGAAAAACACCCTAATGCCAATTTCCATTTATATGAGTTTGAATTAGATAAGATCTATCTGGAATCCACTGTGCACTGAATAAAATAAATCATAGTGTCCAGAATTACAAACTAAAACAGCCAGCTTATTTTAGCTAACCAAATAAGATATATATAGAATATTATCAGAATAAATATTTCTAGTTTTAAATGCAGATTAAATCAATATATGTGATGCAAATCTTTCTAGATCTGTACATCTAGAATGTAGATGTAATAGTAGAACAACAATTATTGATCGACCAAATACAGTACCAAAACAAAGGTGTGATGTCAGGCGCACTGAGATACTCAACACAGGAGAGGTAATTTTAGACTAACAATTATCAATCAACAAGCTACACTAAAGGTGTTGTGTCTAACCGGAGCAATATGAGTGTGTATACAATTATCAAACAACCAGGTAAGCTTCGCCCAGCTGTAAAAGTATGAAAAATAGATTTAGATGAAAGATTTGGGGGTTATAAAATGAAATAAATACGAAAAATGGGTTTAGATGAAAGATTGGGGGTCAAATCACGCTTTAAATGCATGAAGTCTTCTGAAAATTTTAACCAAAAATATTGAATAATAAGAAAGATATGCATGCTTTAATAACAAAAAGTCAAAATTCAGGTGCAAAAATTGTTTTATTGAATACAAAGCCAAAGAAGGAAAAAAAAATAAAAACAAAAAAATCATAACTTTGCTTCTACTTATCATAGAAACATAAATTTGATATTTTTGTAAATGGGAAACCAAGCTCTATTTAATTATATCAATTACAAAACAATATGATCAAAACAAATTTTTTTGTTGAAGTGCTGTTAGATCGTCTAAGAGCTGAGCCGAAGGCTCTTCGAACTCTAAGTTTGAAAAAAAAACCTGTTTGAGCGTCAAACAGTAAAAAAACAACAACATGTGAACCACAGTTCTGTCTGGAAGAGACCCAATTCAATGCCTATATAAACTAATATAAAGCATTACTATTTCCGACATAACAGGCCTCTGGACGCATTGGCCAGACATGGCCAAAGGACAGAGTTTACCGGGAGCCTCTGCCATCTTCATATGGTATACCAAGCTAACCATGGGAGAACTCACCATTAATGTAACGGTCCCTTGAGGAACAGCGCATGGATTATTGACAGGGTCGTGAGAGCTCTCTTTTAACTCCATCCGTGCAATGGGTTCGCTCTCGTGTACCCTTAAACACTCAAACAGGAGTTTTGTTTTGCCATCCATTTAGCTTAGTTACCCCCTCAAGTAACCGTTTCCACCCGGGTGCCACAATGAGACAGAACAACGTACCCGGGTGTTGAAGTGCCTACCTAGACTCTAGACTATTGTATATTAGATTAGTTAGGCTAAAAAATCCAGAAATGCGAAGTAAAAAATGACCTATAATGTTGAGATAGCGCTTTCGACTTTTTTTTGCATTGGCCTCACTTGCAAATTTATTACACTTATGAATGAAATGTGAGAAGTTTTTAGCTTGTTATCGATTACTTTAGACAATGGCATAATTAAAGCTTAATTACGTTTTTTTTTAAAGTTATTTATCATTTTAAAATTTATTATCAAAAATACTCATCTTTTGTTTTTAGCAATACAGGGTCCAGGAAATGATCAATGATTAATTTTTTTTTTTCACGGTAGATATCATGCCCGGCTATAATTCTAGCAAGATTTATCGCGATATCATCGTCGCATCACCCAAAAACTTGAAAATACGGTTAGCATTGTGGGCTATGGTATTTACAGTTTTTTGTGAGTTTTTGATAAGGAAATTTCGTCATCGACGTAAAACCACTGGATATATTCAAATAGATTTTGTGTATTAATCGTCGTCGCATGAAAAGCGCATTTGAAAAATAATTGTTTCAAACGATTTTGATCCCACTTTTAAATATTTTGTTATTTTCTGCAATCACAACGCCGCCATTTTGTCCCTGCCTCTCTGACATTTCTTGTAGATCTAGACCGGATAATTTGTTTATTTCATCAATATTTACATTTTAAACAAGTAAAGTTCATAAAAATAAATGAAATCAGATTTGTGAGCTAGAAATTCACTATGAATACTAAATCTACTATTAAATTTCTTATTTAATAAGTAGATTTATCCTCTACGAAAATCAATTCCAACTTTTAAACTTTTTGAGCGGGGTGTGTGTCTCGCTGACTTAGCGAGCAAGACGATCTCATGATGACTCATCTTACTTGTTCCATGTCATTGTCAACCATGTTAAGCCAAAACGACACAAAAAAATCATAACTTTCTAACTATTAAACATACAGTCATAATTTAAACACCATTGGAAAGTTCTTTCAAAGTAATTTAATGATGTACTAACGAAAAATTGTTTTTTCAAAGATTAATTTTTTATTTCACCTCCCTAATTAGATTATTATTATATAATTATTATAATAAATAAATTTTAATAAATCTAGATTCCATACCTAGATGAGTCTAGAATCTGGATCTACTCAATGCATAGGCTCGATTGTTATATTCATTTTTTTTTTAAAGTTTCGATTTCGATCATTTTTTTTTATTTAATTTTATCGATAACAGGTCACGATTGAAATACTTAAATTATATTAATTGGCATTGGTGATTAATTATTAAAAGTTGAAATCAGGAATGTAAAATTTGAAAAGTAGTCTCACTCTAATTTCAGATAGCTTTGAATACTTATTGTACTTACACCTGTAGATACTTCATTGTTCATCCACTCCATTCCAACTCCTAAACCTTCGGAATTAGGAAAACCGCTAGTCATCATCATCGCCATTGTGAACAGTAAACAAGTTATATTTTTTTATATTCACACAGTGTATTTAAAAACAATTTTATTTTCGCCGAAACGAATGATGCCGATGTAATAGTGAAAACTCAGACGCAAATAATGGTCTGTGAATGAAATTCAATGCGTTGCTTGCCGATTATGCGTTGTTCTAGAATAGATCTTTTACCTTTTCCTATCCCTTAGTCTGTTGGACCGCTGGGGCACCAAGCAAGACTTGTCTACCGTCTTTCTCCATTCCTCCATGTCTTTTGCCTTGTTTAGAACCTCTTTCAATGGCAGGCCGTCCATTCTTTTATGTTGTCCTCCCATCGCGTTATATGTCTGCCTCTTCTTCTTTTTCCTGTTACTGTTCCCTGAAGGAAGGTCTTTGCGAACCCCGATCTACGAGAAAAAAAAAACATTAAAAAGACATATTTATTGTAAATGATTCACTTGTGTAAAATATAAAGATCTAGACTTCTTTCTAGGGCTACTAGTAGGCCTACTAGGCGTCCGGGAAAAGGAGGATATGTTCCCATTATTATGCAGTCCTACGCACGGCAGTGTTGGGTTGGCTTGGAACAAGATGGCTAGTGTAACAACTGATGAAGTCCGTGCTTTGACTGAGAAAAACAATTTGTTAATAAAATTAAAGAACAATATCCCAACTATAAACTCTACACGGTAAAGTTTGCGGAAAGCTGCATTGAATATCAAACATGTCAATGATCCTCTAATTAACTCAACGAAAACAAACAAACTACAGCAGTTTTTATAGATTTGCAACAACCTAACCCTTCAGCCCTTAGCTGCACACTCTTTCTATTCTTCATGAATAACCTCCCGGACCTCATTTCAGTCAATAATTAAGGCACTTTACGCAGATGACCTCTTAATTTATACTACTAAGAAATATCCAGTGCTGACTAGATCCAAATTAAACAGAGCCCTCAAAACTATTTCCACGTTTTCAAAATTATGGAAAATGGAAATAAACAAAGAAAAGTCAGTTTATTCAATTTTTAGCCACAGCAACAAAATAGCAAAATGAAATTACATCCTAAAAATAGAATCACAGCCAATAAATAAATATGAAAATCCAACATATCTTGGTGTAAAATTAGACACTTTATGGCAGATTTAAAAGAAAAGGCATCACAAAGATTAAACATAATAAAACACCTAGCAGGAACATCCTGGGGAGCTGAAAAGAAAACCTTAAGACAGTTATACACTGGATACGTCAGATCTGTCATGGATAACTGTCTCCATACAAGTAGCCGCCAACAAAACCTATCAATCATCTTTTGACACAATCCAAAACCAAGCCTTGCGTCTAATCAGTGGAGGTATGAGAACTACTCCAATAGCAGCCTGTGAAATAGACTCCAATATTGAACCTCTTAAGTTAAGGCGCAACAGAGCAGCATTAGAAGCTATTGAGAGATACAAAAGGTTGGAGGACGACCATCCAAATAAACTACTAATACAGAGAAATAAGAAAAACAAGGGGGGAAAAAGCAAAGAACTCTGATCCAACTTACTGACGAACTAGCCCTAAAACACCATCTATCCAAAAACAGAAAAACTTATCAGATTCTCAAACATAACTCCTGGACTTAACTACAAACAACCAACCATTAAAACTCACTTAATAAATAACACTCTAAGAAAAGAATTAAATCCACTGGAGCTCAAAGTAGCACGCTCGAAACTATTGAAAGCTATCCAAAAAAAAACAGCCATTCATGTATACACCGACGGATCAGCCTTCAAAGCCACCATCAATGCTGGTCTTGGTGCCTTACTGGTCTTCCCCAAAAATAAACACTTTGAAATAAGTGCACCCTGTGGCGACTACTGCTCAAACTTCCAAGCCGAAATTGAGGCAATTACCATAGGTTTGCAGACAGTCGAAAACAAATTATATGAAGGGATACAATCACCATCAGATATTGTTGTCTTTACAGACTCCCAATCCACTCTTCAAGCACTTAACAGCAGCAACTCAAAAAGCCCAAGACCGTTGACAACACTAATAGTGATAATACATCAGATGATGACAAAATTAAACATCAACATTACATTACAGTGGATTCCTGGACATATTGGCGTCATTTGAAATGAAAGGGCAGATAAGCTTTCAAAGGCAGGATCATCTATGGAACAACCAGATAGACCTGTTAACTACCTCACCCTAAGGTCAATGTTAATCAACAACCACAAAGAGGATGTCTTAACCAATGGGCAACAGGAAACACAGGCAGAGCCATGTACAAAGAAATGAACATGCCCAACAAACTGGACAGTAATAACTTTCTCCCCTGCAAAGAGCAATCTACAATCTTCCAACTAAGGACAGAACACACACCTCTGTAAAATTACCATCTCAATAAAATAAATTCTACACAACTCCCCCTTTGTAGACACTGCGCCCACCCTTATGAAACTGTAAACCATATCCTTTTTGAATGCCCCTTCCTAATCCGCCTTAGGCAGACCCTACTAACACTACAGTCCTACATAACCAACACTCTGTACGGCAGTGCTGAACAACTGAAGAAAACAGCACACTATTTTTCCTTGGCACAGTCTGCAAAAGAGCTCACAGCTCAGCAGCAGAAAGCTGGCTAGAAGAAGAAGAAGAAGAACTCAACGATCAAACTTAAGGTGTCTTAGCCACAGGCAGTTCCGAGAAGTAGTTGATGATGTGGAAACATAAAATTCCGATGTTTGCCTCCACAGTAGCGTCCGCTGGGTTAGCATTGGGCAAGGTATTGAGAAGAATATGGGATCAAGTAAGAAATTGTTATGTTCCTTTGCTGAAAGGTAAAACTATTTCTTGTTTTATGGTTGAAAATAACAAGACTTGTCGAATTTGAAAGCAAATTTTAAAACGTCAAGAACTTGAGACCAATTTTCAATATCCTCTCTTCACCATCTAGTACAGCAGCTGATTCAGCTCCAGGGGGAATGCCTCCAAGCAAATTATGACCTAAAAGAGAAGTTCCAGTCAGTTCTTCCGCGGCAGGCAGCTTTATGGGTACCAGAAGCTGTATTTCCACACTTAAAAACATGATGCTAAACTTTTTACATTAATTGGGTCAGCATAATCTATGAAAAAGCATTTTTCTTTTGTTTGAAAATAAGCAACTGTAAGAACAGGTCGATGCTGACCGACTGTAATTTGACAGCTGTCACAAGCTTTGTAATTTGAAACTGGATGTGCATATAAATAGAAAAATCTCTCTATATATTGGTCCTAAGAAAGTCTGTAACAGGTCTTCTGTGTGCACTGATGATGTATTAGAGCTCTACATACAAATTACAAATGAACCAAAATGAATACAGAGTAGTGTCCTAAGTGCAGAACAAAGATGTAATCAACTGAACCTTGCATTCTGTGCGCTGATTTCTGTTGTTTCTCCCTTTTTTTTTTAAAATTTTAATCTGAAAAAAAGAGAACTTTAATCTGAAAATGATTTCCTTTACAAGGGCAAGAGCAGATAATAAAAAAAAAACAATGGAATTAATCTGATTATGTCCCTTATATTAATAAAAAACAAAAAAATGTATCAACAACGCATTATAATATAAATATAGTGAGAACTTTCCGAGTGAAACTAGTGTACCGGTATACATAACAATTAAAACTAACTAACTAGTTATTATTGAATACACTACATTAAAATCAAATATGGTAATCTGTTTCTTATAACGTTTATAAATTATTTTTTTTTACATTTTTAAAAATTCTCAAAGAGAGATAACCAAAACGCTAAATTATTTTATTTGATTACCCCCCTTAGCCCATTTTTTTTTTACGCTTACATATTTTGTTTTTTAAAAAAAGAAAACCAGATGATACATTTTATTACTTCAACAAATGACAGCTGTCACAAGGTCAAAAACCATTAAGCTAGTTCCACCAGTTCCAGAACATAATGCACGACCGTAAACAGTTAAATACCTATTATAGTGTCCCAATCTGAATAAAAATTATCGTAATAAATTTGTATTACCACTACCAAATACAAATTAGTCCCAACACATGGTGTTCCGATTGTTTCATTTTGAAGCCAACATACAGGACCAAAAAGAACATGGCGACGCAGTGTACCCGATGAAGCCGAGAGGAAAGGAAATGGGAAGTCGTTTAAAAAAAAACAAAACAGCAAGAGACCATGCTTTAGCCGAAACCCTATGGTCAATGTGGAACACATCGGACAGATGATGGTGAACAGACAAGACCGGATTTAGATTTAAGGCCCCTAATACATTTGAGACATGGGCTCCCTGGTCATCAACATTTGTTTGCTTTGTTTTTTCTTCGAAATGATAGAAAATATGTCTTTGGGTGTGGGGGATGGGGCAAGCAAGTGGGGGTCCTAATCTATAACTTATGTCGCCTGTAGACTAATCCAGCACTGTAGACAGATGTGTTGTAACATGTATTATCTCCATAGGACGCCTTTGCAAATAAACTAATAGATAAAACAAACAAAAATGGTAAACGATCAACGAGTGATATGACAAACACTACTACTTATAGCTCCATGCTGTTCTATATATCCTGATTATATCATCTTCTATTAGAAATAATCCGAATTAGGTTCAGATCCTCGGCTCGGCAGAACAGCAGCTTTGGCATTTAGCAATTAAATAAACGTTGTATCCAGTGAGAAGGGTCACTTGTAAATAAATGTATCCATGAGTTCATACTAAGCTCCAAAACAAACCTTCATATTCCTCGTGACCAAGGGTTTTCGGGCAAATGTCCGGTGGGCCTATACAAAAAAAGACCAGTGGCACCACCACCAAATGGACCGCTTTAAGTGGTAGAAAGGACCGCGGTGAGTCGTAATAACAACTCACCTTAACTTTTTAAAGATTTTATTCCGACTCTACAGTGTAACATTAGTCTAACTTATTAAAGATGTTATAAAGACTTTGCAACAGTAGCCAAACACATTTCCCGTAATAATTTTCCGTAATACTGCTATATGTGTCCTCTTTGAGTGTGGTATGTGCTACAAACTGTCGTTTTGATTCCCCCGTGCTGGAAACCAGCCCGTCACCATCATCGCCTTCCCTCAAGACTTGTAGGCCAGGGCGTAATAAGCTGCATTGCTGAAGAAACGCCTAAAAGTGTTAAGTCACGTGGGCTGGGCTGTATACTGATGCCCAGTCCATCCCGGTGTGTGAAAATGTGATAAAAAAAAGAAAGCTAAGAGAAGAATCCCTTTCTTTCTTTCTTTTAGTTTGTTTCATACGATTTTACTTTTACAAATACTGATATAACACGGTGCTAGCTGTTTGCTGGTGCAGTAAACTTTTTTTTTTTCAGGCCCGTTAGGCCTCCTAGGAGCAGATATATTTTAACGAACATTTCTTTTTAAAAGATTAATTCTATTTTAACTTTTTTTCCCTTATTTATAGGTTTTCGTGGCTTATCCGTAGATTGGCTCCAATCTAGTGAATTATTGAATAAGAATAGTATTTAGATCGTTATAATATTTATTACAAAGCTTTTATGAACTCGTCTGTCTATCTGTCTGGTAAAAAAGAGTGTACACGTTATTTCTCCCACACCCAATTTCGAATAAAGTTGCAATTTCGCACAATTATTTATTGTACCTGACTAAACAGAATCAATAATAAAAAAAAAACGATAATATAATTAACTGTTGTAATTAATTATTTTGTTTGGTATTGAACGAGGGAAAGAAACTGCACTTGACAGATGCAGTGGTATAAGTTGAATTTGTCCCTTTCATACGTTGAGTAGAAAATCGTCGCTAAAAGTTTGAAACTAACAAAGGATAACTAGAAAACCTTCTATTTTCATAAGCACTTCCCTAGCATAGTTGTTGGTAGGCTACCTTCAGAACACTTGAGCCCTTGAGTTCGAATGGACCTCATTCACCAATCGTAAACAAACAACATTTAGCCACGCGATAATATTGATAAAATAACGAAAAAAACTGTCACGTGACTGAGGCCCAGTCAAGTCGTACACCTACTTTTTCTACACCCCATCCACGCCCCTTTCCCAACTGGCCCAGACATGTGATAGAATCATAGCGTAGTGAGAAATCTAAAAGCATAAAATTTCGATAAACATAAACAATTGGTAAAAATATTTATAACCGCACAGATTTATTAATGTTTATGAGGTTCTATTTTAAATTTAATAACATGGCTGATCCAAACTAATTGTGATACAATTACACTTATAAGCTTTGATGTTTTTTTTAAAGTATTATATATATATATATATATCATGGGCGTAGCCAGGGGGGGTTGGGGTTCAACTCCCCCCCCCCGAAATGAAATCCCCTCCCCCATGCGGGGGGTGGGGTGGGGGTGGGGAGACGGACTTCAGTGACTGATTTATTGCTTTGATTTTGTTTATTTTAGGTGAGATTTTAATACTAAACCATCACTTGCCCCAGCGCAGCCAAGGGGGTTTTGAGTTTAAAACCCCTAGCAGGGGGTTTTGCAGTCAAATTCCCCTCTTCTATAAACAAATCAAACAAAAAATAATGCAAATGACAATCCCCAAATTCCAAGAGCATAGCTAAGGGAGGTTTTGATTTAAAACCCCCCTACGCAATTAACTATAAAACCCCTTCTTCAATATAAAAAAGCAAATTACACACTGAGAATGCTATGAACGTAGCCAAATGAGGGTTTGAGTTTAAGCCCCCCTTCAGCGGGGTTTAAAGCTAAAAAATACCTCTTCAAAAAAAAAAAGCAAATGACGCACTGCAAAATCTATGAGTGTAGCCAAAGGGGCTTTTGAGTTTTGAGTTTAAACCCCTCCCCTTTCAGAGGGCAATGAAGCTAAAAAAATACCTCTTCAATATAAAAAAAAGCAAATTACATACTAAAAAATCTTTGAGCATAACAAAGGGCGTTTAACCTCCCTCGCCCCCCCACTTCAGCGGGGTTTGAAGAGAAAAAGTACCTCTTCTATAAAAAAAAAAAAAAGGAAATTACACACTCAAAATGCTATGAGCGTAGTCAAAGAGGGTTTTGAGTTTAAACCCCCCTTCATCGGGGTTTGATACTAAAAAATACCTCTTCAATATTAAAAAAAAATGTAAATTACACACTAAAATTCCTTGAGCTCAGCCAAGCCAAAGGGGAGTTTTGAGTTTAAAATCCTCTCTTCCAGATGACTTTTTTTTTTTAGTTTAAAACCACTCCAGATGTTTTCGAGTTTAGAATCCACATATAGAAAGTTTTGAGGTTGAAAGCCCCCTTTTCAATATTATTCTAAAGCAAACTATACTCACCAAATTATATGAGCGTAGCTAAATAGGGTTAAAAAAAAACTCCAAAGATTTTTTAGTTTAAAACCCCACAACAGATGATTTTGACGATAAAACTTCCATTTTCGATAAAAAATCTAAAGCAAACTACAGTCACCAAATTCCAAGAGCATAGCCAAGAGAGGTTACATAATTTCTACCAGTGGCTGGACTCCATTAATAAAGTGCAGTGGATAGTCATCTGCCGAAATTGAAAAAGACTAAATGTGGCTCAACAAAGATGGCTAAGACGGATTTTAGGAGTCAGTTATAGAGATCGGGTCTCAATCAAGGAAATGCTATGCCGAACTGGGAGTCGACACCTTGGTAAGGTTGTGACAGAGCGTCGCATGAGGTTTGCGGGACATGTATTCTGACAAAAGAATTACGCATAATAAGAGTTGCAATGAAATGGAGGCCATTAAGAGGAAATCGCAAACAGGAACATCCTAGTACAACTTCACGCCAAACTTTCATTGAGATCCTCAGAGCAGATGGGAAGAGGCTTCAGACATTGCCAGTGACAGATTTTTGTGGAAACAGCTTGCCGAACGGCGCGGGAGGATCTAAGTAAGTAAGAATAGCACAAGTTAAAAACTTTTTAATAGCAGAATAATGCATTTTTGAGGCTTTCAATACCGAAAATAGTGCTTGGCGGCTGGGCTACACTCACAGCGCTCCCCCAGACCCCATTCATTGCTTTGGAGATCGGGGAGTCTATAAATTTTCCACTAACTCCAGGAATAACCTTTTCAAATAAACGTCTTCCAAAAGAATGAAGAGTCAGAATGTAATAAAGATTAATTATATATATACACAGACACATATATATATATATAATTTTTTTCCGCCCATGATATATATATATATATATATATATATATATATATATATATATATATATATATATATATATATATATATATATATAGTTATGTGTATGATATTTTATGCTTATGATTGTATGATTGTAGGATTTAATTAATTATTAATAAATTAATTTGTATTGTTGCTATTTTCTTAAAATCATTCTTGATAACGGACACATTTTAAAATGAAATTTAAAAGTTCGTTTAGGATATTTTTGTGTATGGAGATCCATTCATAAATAGCAAGATTTTTTTGTTCGGTATATCCGGTCTGCAGAATATGGATGTATTGATACCTAAAGTAATTAAACAAACTTTATAATAGTTTCGGTGCAACTTTTCAGAATCGTATTTCTATTGCTCATTCACTTGTAGTACAAAATATTTTTAAAAATTATTTCTTAGTTTTTCTTTATCCTCAATTATATCGCCACCACGTTTCTGAACATCGCTTTTTCTATTGCCTTATTGTTTATGGCCTCAAAGAACGTAAACGGTACCTTGATAATCAGAGAGCAGATTACTGTAATTAATTTTAGTGTGAACATCCACAATAGGATTCCCATATTTGTATTTAATTTTGTTTTATCTTTGTATCTTCTTATATAATACAGACGTTACTTCTAGTAAGAAGATGATTACGTCCTACGCGTCATGTATCTAGTCATGTTTTATAGATCTATGGTAGATTATATATAAATAGATAAAATTGCAATTTTTTCAAAAGAATTCGTGTCTTGTAAATAGTTGGCGGTTTAGCTACGCCTCCCGAATAGTTCCCTCTCCTCAAATGTTTGCTCCGATCCAGATCAAGGTCAATACGACGACAAACCTTTACACTTTTCGGACACACTCAAACTCCTTCATCCCGAGGCCGTTAACACTTCCATGACCGGTTACCAGGCGGACAAATTAGACCCGCTCTTCTCTAGATAGTTGATTATCATTATTTGCCACTTTTAACTCTAAAGTGACAGATCATTTTGATCACGATGGCCACTCCGTGACCTTTACGACCGCTGACGCCCAACGGTCTCCCCACCCTGCGCCCCACCTTCATCCATTCTCGCCTTGTCCCTCGCGTCCCCCTTAATACAAAACTTGTTTGATAATCTTTGAATTGTGGAATGACGGCACGCATGTGTGTTTAGGTGGGAGTGGAGGGGTGGTGCGCTTCTATTGTCAATGAGCCATGACGCTGAGGCCAATGCAATGAGGGGAGGGGAGAGGATACTGATGACCGTAATAGTCCAGGCTAGTTAGCAGCGTGTTCGTAGGGTTTCAATTCAAATGCAAAATCAAATTCACCCCTTGACCCGCCACAGTGGTCAAGTAATTGCTTCCAAGTGTCTCGGACATTCACTATTCAACCGCCCACACCCCAACCCTTTTTCTTTTTGAATCCTATGAATGACCAGAGGTCATCGAGAATTGAACAGTTGGGATGACCCGTGGAGACGTGTGACGTCGTAGCGGTCAGAAAGTCAGGAAAAAAAAGTTTTTTGTTTTCTCCTCAGTATGTGCACATCTTCCTGCTAGTGAAGGGGAGAGATAGGTAGTGAATGCCCTTGGTCATCTCTGTCATTGTTACCTTTACTTGAGGTCAAAGGTGGCCAAGCAGATTTCATTTTCTTTAGCCCGTTCACCTCAGCACTCCAGAAATATTGTCTTTGAGCAAAACCCCACTATATAATATTGTATGTTCACACGTAAGTTTTCATTTTACTCACATACAGGATGTGTCCATATAGAAAGCATTCAATTTCCTTACTTAATATATATATATAACAAAAGTAAGGCATATGTATGTATTATATTTGTATGTCCCGAATACAAATTATAACTGTTTGACCAATCTTGATCTAACTTGGCAAAGATGTTTCTTAAATCATGGCGTAGAATGTAATTATAGGTGCGTCATTGTGACAAAAATTAACTTTACTGTATCTCTATTAAATAATATAGATATAGGGTAAATCGGGTAAACCCGTTTTCACATTATTTTATATTTGATATAAATATGTCGTCTAAGCGGGTAAACCCATTTTCACATACTAATTTTAGTTTCGTGGCAAAAAAAATGTGGGGAAACATTCTCCATGTTTGACATAGATCAAAATACTAATAGAAACCAGTAGATCAGTAATACCCAAAGTTAGATCCGTAGAACTAGGGTCATATCCGGCTAGTGTATACTAGTGTATGCATATTAATTTCGGACACTCATTGTGCGCTCCCCTTCATGTGGGGGCCCGGAGGGATTTTCAAATTCAGACACCCTCCCCCCACCCTAGCTACGCCACTGTTGCAAGAGTCAATGAATAAACTACGCCATGACTAAGTGCAAACGTTGACCTGAATAAGTAGTAGCAGACGTGACTATCAAGTGGATGTAAACTGTTTGCAGTCCCGATTCCAGACAGTATATATTGACTTTCGTCTCCCCCATAGATCGCAAAGGTCTGAAAGGGTTACTAGACAGTAAACATAGGAGTGGTCAATCTATGGCGCATTGCACAATTACAAGTGGCGCATTTTACCTCGAGGAAACAAAAAAAAAAAATAATAAAGGCATGCCTGTTTGCAAAATGATATTAACCAATTTTAAACAGAAAATAAAGTTTCACAAGAATTTAATTGGCTAGCTATTACGACGCACATATAAACGGAAATGTTTATAAAACCAATCAGACCAAAAACAAAGAACAAGTTGTTTTAATGTAATTATTAGCATTGAACTTTCGTAGTTGGAATATGAATAATCTTTCTTTTCGTTAGTCTTGGACATTTTAAATGTTACCTACTTAAGCTTTTCGTTATTAGAAAGAAAAAAAAAGATAATTTGAATATTTTTAAAGACCTTATTGACCTTAAGTCACTCTAAAAAAAAAGATGGTTAGACATATTTAAGGAAGCAAAGCCATGTCTAGAAAATCATCAATTAAATAAAGTTAACTAAAGTAAACTGGTAGAGTTACTGGAACTGTATCTTGCTTATGCCTGTCATATACTGTTGAGAGCAAGGATTTTCATTCATGAAAATGATCAAAAACAAACTGAGGTCACGAAACGTTCACAAATCCCCTACTTTACACAATTGTGAATAATAAACCAAATATGTACAATGTATTGAAGTATTGAAACTTGTAAGATTGTAAGTAGCACATCTGAATCAGAAATGAAAAAAAAAATGGCGCATGAAACCTCCTCTGGTATATAATGACTTTTATCTGCCCCACAGATCGCAAGGTCTAAAAGGTTTACTTAAAGCTCTGAAGAAAACAATTCTACTTATGGGGGTACTTAAGTAAAACCAAAGTTTGAGAACCACTGAGGTAGGTGCTTGTTTAGATGTTTGTTGGTGTTATTAGACTGGCGCCGGTCTCGCGCTGCCTTCCGCTCGTTTCCCCTCTCTCATCCTTTTATGTGTCCTTGGACATACACGCACACATACACACGAGCGCGCGCAATGTTGCGTTCCTCGGGTTGAAACACGAGGCCTGCGACAAGCATCTCGAGGCCTCGTGCTGTTATGTTTGCACCAGGTGTGAGTGCGCAGCGTATGCGCCTAATACTTTGTGTGCGCTATGTCATATGTTTGTACATGTTTGCGTGAGTGAGTGAAAGAGGAAAGATAAAGGGAGGGAGGAAGTAAATCAAATTGTCTTTAAAATCAAAGGCGGCTCTAAAGATTAAGGTAGGAGGGAGCTTGGTCAGAGGTGGCCCTGGGCCGTGATGGACAGAAGTACATACTCATCAAGACACGCTTCGTACTTCCCATCACACAATGTTAAAGTTCATGGCCATATTTCTCAACTAAAGTCATAAGGAGGGGGGGGGGAGGGAATAGTACATTTGGGAATTGGTGGGTGGCATGACGCTGGCAGATGAGGTGAAATGAAAAGAGACGTGAAATAGTGGCCGGGGAAAGGTGTGGGGGACAGTATACCCACTGCCAATATTGTCAAGCTCGTTACATCCACCTTTCCCAATTTTTCTCTTCTACCTTTTCTTCACCTCCCCCTTTTCTCCCTGTCTTCAACGAATGCACGCGCGCCAAATGCACGTGTGAATATTTGTGCACCCCACGTCAAGTTCTATTTTTAGCACTGCAGACCTTAGACAAAACAATAACTGGCGAAAAAGATTTTCTTTCCAAATATCATCTCGCGGGATTTGGGAGTCACATTGGGAAAATGAAGGACTAAACAAAATACTGGTGGATGGGTAAATGAACAGAAATAACAGAGAACGGTTAGTTTGAGCCAAACAGCGAATCACCAAAGAAAGCGTTATCCCATTTTTTTCAAAGCATAGAGCGGCACACTCTGCCTGGTACAGGTCTTCTACAGCTTAGTCCTCCCATGCTTGGATCAAGTTGATCAAGTGTATTTATTATTGGAAGACAACACATGAATCAATTTAAAAAAAATTAACCAATCAATTAATTAGTTAGAGTTAATCAATTAATTTGTTTTATATAGAGAATGAGAGATAAATCTTGCAATATTGTGAGATATGGCATTGATTGTGCTGTTCGTTCTTAAGCTTTTTTTACGTTTCTTTTTATATATATATAAGATAAGATACGATAATTTTTATTGATCCAATCAAATGGAAATTCAGTTTGACAACCATTGACAACCCCAACTACTGTAACAATAACATTATAGATGCAAATACGAACAACATTCACACACGAAACACATACACACTCACAACCAGCGCTTTCTGAATTAGACTTCTATGTACTTCTCGATGACGACAGAAGATCTTGTAACACTCTGACCGACTCTGGCTTGATTTTAGTTTCATCTCTTTACGAACAGTACGAACAGACTGTAAAGTTGAAAAAAAAAAAAAAAACGCTGCATAAAAATCAAAACTGAAAGTATGTTAAAGTTGAGCACAACCCAGCTGCGTTCACATGAAGGACTTTTTTTGTGTTGAAAGTGTATATGAAGGAATTCAGTTTATACCAGAGTGAATACCTTTTGTGATTGATAAGGCAAATGATGTACGGTCGTCTGTTTCTATGGCTGACGGTTAATGACTGTCTTGTGTGGCCAGCAAAATAATAAAATACAGATATAAACATGAGAAAAATTAAGGTTTGATCGCTTTGATGGTATATAGTCTTTGAAGACCATAGGCCTGTTTTTTTTATCATGCACGATATTGATACGCCGAGTTCCAATATTTGGTGTATCAAGCTGTTACGTGAACTTCAGCGTGGCGTGCCAGAGCACTAAACTTAAGGAAAGGGAGATTTTTTTTTAAAAGAAAATGTTGTTGTTTTTTTCTTTTTCAGTCATTGAATAAGAGATTGACCCTTTACAGAACAAATAGATCAATTAGATTAACATTATATGACATGAGTTAGGTCAAGTTCACATAAAACTTCTCCTTCAATTTCACCTATCCTTTGGTCTGCTGGACCGTTGGGGTACCACACAAGATCAACCTTCTTTTTTCATTCTTCTCTGTCATTTTCCTTTGATAGAATTTCATTCTGATTTTGTTTCGGAAAAAAAATTGTAACCTGCATTTTTACCTGCCTGGGTGGACCACTTCAGGGGCCGATTTTGAGTCTGTGTCTCCACACAAACTGTCTTTGTAACCTTGTTTTTAGAGGTAATATGCATGTTTCATTAAAAAAAAAAATATTTGTATTATTTTAAATGTTGAGGCTATATTTAAGCCTTGGGCAGCAGCTGCACAGTCTTGCACTATGGTAAGTCCGGCACTGGAAGAAGATGCAATCAGATCTATAGCTTGCACTAATTTGACTTGCTTTATACTTTCTCAATCTCTTCTATCAAGTCTATTTTTAATTTTCCCTTTATATTTTGGTTTCAAAATTCATCGTAGGGTTACCTAAGTATAGTAAGTAATACTTGGCAATTAATATAATGCTATTTATGCTATGGACAAAATATTATGTGAAAAAAAAAAACAATCTTAGAAGAACAACAGATGTGCAAGAGTAAGTTTGAATTTTTGGAATTCTCGGAAAACTACCTGTGAATAGACTGCAAGCCTTTTTTTTTCTCTTTATGACTAGTTGAAAGTTGAGGTCAGCATCTCGCCACAAAGGCAGACAATGATAAGCCGTTAGACTATCAGGTTTTCACATCCACACGTGGCCTTCAGTGATGTCACCACCTTACCTGTCCTTCTCGCGACCTCAGTCGCCAGTTGACCAGTGACCATCGCGTTGTAATGCAACGCTCCCCCCCCTTCCCCCAGTAAGGCTGCCTTCCACTTTGAAGCTGGCTTCTACCGCCCCCCCCCCGACAACTCCGGTCACGGGAGGACGAAGGGCAAGGGGTCACTATGATCGTAATCGTTGTGCGAGTGACCGCGCCATCTGTCCGAGTCTGCAGCACCAAGGCGCCCTTTCTTCCAGCAGCCCATTCCCTGTCCTCAAACCATCCTTCTGAACATACAAAAAAAAATGCAGCAACCTGCACATTTCGTGCTTTTAAGGATGTGTGTGTGTGTGTGCGCGTGTGTGTATGCATGTTACACCCTTTTCACCCCGTCTCTTTCCACTTCTCTTTGAATATCAGATTTCTCTCCCACATTCTCTTTCACTACCCATTGACTCAGGACCAGACAAAACACAGGACGTCTCTAGTCAAGCGGAAGGGTTGCCACGCCCTTCAACACCTCCCCTTCAATCTGACATCCACTCCCTCTCTCCCCCTCATCCCCAACAAAAAAAAAAAACACACAAAAAAAAAACGCCTTTGCATTAAACAGCTTTCCTGTTTGTCAAATCATCCATCATAAAAGCTCTTTAAGCACGTGGACTGTCTGCTCAAACAAGCCACTCTTGTTTTATCCGAGTGCTCTTCCCCTGCTATTTGAACAGGGTCATCAGAGTAGCCTGCTCTTGTCTTCTTAATCCTAAACCTTTTCAACATTTTTAATCCTACTTAATCCTTGCATGACTGTAAAAATAAAGAATGAGGACGTTCAAATGGATTAATGAGAATGCCAATAATAGGTAATAAAAAAAAACGTTTGTTATTCATGATTTATCCACTTCATGTGCACGCTATAATCAGTGTTCAATCAATCCATTCGCACATTTAGCACGAGTTTAGGGCACCATCGGTAAATAGGGCACCAATTTAGAGCGATAAGTGAGATATTAAACTAGGGAGAATCACAAAGTAGAGAGTTGCTATGTAATGATAAACATGTTTTCAATTTAACACCTAAGCACAGGACACAACTGGACACAACAACTGGGAAGAACCGGGAGTAGCGACACTTTTTTTTTATCGGGATCATATTTAAATTTATCTTAAAAGATCTAATTATCATGGAGGCCATTGGAGGCATCCGCAGAATAGCTTTTCTTTCCTTAGAGTCCAGCATCACTGCATCTGACAATATAATTTTAAGTTTCGTAATTTATGAAAACAAGACCGAGTGCCCTGCTACCTTGACTAAACGCCTTGCTACATTAGCTAAATGCCCCGCAATCTTGACTAAACACCCGCTTGCTTGACTCAATGCCAAGCTACATTAATTAAATGCCCCGCTACCTTGAAAAGATGCCCCGCTACCTTGAAAAGATGCCCTGCTACCTTGAAAAGATGCCCTGCTTCTTTGACCAGGTGCCTCGACCGTCTGGACGAGAGTGCAGAATACTAAAAATCTGTAGTTTACATTTAATGAAACTCGTCTGAAGATGTACAAGAAGTTCCTTAACTTAGTCCCCCCCCCCCTTTTTGTTGTCCAACCACCCCTCCCCTCCTTTTACTAGATCCCCCCTCCCCTTCCTTCCATGAAATGCATGAAACAAGAAATGAATGTTAATAATGGAAATATTTGTACATAAGATAGCCATGGCATATTTCTGTATTTTATCTCTTAGAGATAATTTTAAAATAATTTCTCTTAGAGAAGACGTAGGTCTATGAATCTGAATTATACAACTTTAGAAATGTATGAATTGGATCAGCTAGCTTATCACAGTGGGGCACAGCTGCATTGGCGTCACCTTCACCCCCCACCATTTTAGCCTTAACAATTGTTCGAAATATAATCAGTCTTTGGTTTATACTAATTGCCTAAAGCTATTGATTAGTAAACAACTGTCAAATGTGAACCTTCTTACAAAGCTTATATCAATTCTGTCTGTCTGTTAAAACGTTATTTCTCCGATATCCAGTCTAGGATCAAGCTGAAAATTCGAAAACGTATTTATTTCTTTAACCTGACAACACAAGAAGCTATTGGTAGCTATTGGTAATTAATTATTTTGTTTGGTATCTCTAACAAGGGAAAGACATTTTACTTGACTGAAGTAGTAGTATAAACTGAACTAGTCCCCTTTACAAGTCTCTTACAATTTTAGTGAACACAAACATGAAATACAAAGAGACTATAGAAACAGTACATAACTATACAATCTCCTATATGATCATAAGAACTTCGCTAGGTCACAATGTCGGCTTGAGGAGGCTTAAAAATATTTTCTGTTGTTGGTCTAGAATAAATCTAGATATATTACAAATTTGATTAAAACTAATTGATACAGCTATGCTTAATATAAGCTTTTTTTTTTTTAAGTATTTAATTTTATTTCTGATAAACTGTAACTTCCAATTCATCATCTTTCGGTCCGCACACTCCACACCTGAATCATTTTATAAAAGGTATGGTGTTATAAAAAAAAAAGCGCCCAACGTGGGGCTCGAACCCACGACCCTGAGATTAAGAGTCTCATGCTCTACCGACTGAGCTAGCCGGGCTTATGCTTGTGTCATACACATGCTTATGTCATGACGATAAATAAATGGTGCCTGTGTGTATATGAGAGAGATAAAAAGAGATAGGGAAAGAGAGATAAATAAATGGTGCCTGTGTGTATATGAGAGAGATAAAAAGAGATAGGGAAAGAGAGAGAAAGAACGAGAGAGGGGGAGAAAGAAAGAGAGAAAGGGGGATAGATAGAAAGAAAGAGAAAACTACTAAAGTTTTAAGTCTCTTTATGATTGTCATTCTTTGTTTGATCTTTGACCCTTCCGGTGGGCGGCTTTGTCGTGGTTGCGTGTTCAAGGTCAAAGTTCAAGATCAGGTAATAGCTGCAGACACTCGTGACCTCCATGTCGAAGGCGCCGAGACACTTCCCCTTCCCTCTTCATGCACGTGGGAGGAGTGACAGCCTGCTTTATGAACTTGAAAAGTTCTCCAGGAGATATACGAGGAAGTGGTATGGAGTGGACATTTAAAGCGTTTCCCCAGTCGGAACGCAGCGGTCAGTTTTTACTTATTAACGCTTGTGGTCGGGCCCCCGTGGGCGCGTGTTCTAGTGAAAGAGAAGCAGGAAATGACGTACAATAGATGGAACAGAGGCGACGTTAGGAGTTACCATCATTATGGGGTCCCGGGGGCTTGTCTCTATGGGGGGCCCTGCATTTTGCGTAATATTTAATTTAAAAACACTCCTTTGGGGGCCTCCCTCAAGTGGGGGCCCAGGGGGACTTTCAAATTCTCCCCCCTCCCCACTCTAGCTACGCCTCTGAGATGGAATGTATTATAGTGAAACACATTTGGTCTATATCTAGTGTCACGAATCGATACTGTGACCTCTTTTCCAGAAACGGCGGTCAGGTCAACGCCTAAACCAACATTCTCTTGCAATGAAGAAGAGCACCCCAGAACGTACTAGTGCACAGTACATAATGCATTCTTAATTCTAGATTTCAATTTATTGAGAGGAGAGAGAGAGACAGAGAGAGGAGAACGCATGCCTAAAGAGCTCTAAATCCTCATATCAAAACTGACCAGTAATTAACATGGTATTCATCAGAGTGTCCTCACCAGTCCACGGTGACTACAATGAAACCCCCAGGCAATTGACCGCATGCACCTGCTCGATTCAGTTGACCAGCTTGCTTCTATTGATATGTTGTTTCCCCCCCCCCCCACCACCACCACCACTTCAACCATTTCTTAAAATGAAACGTATTGCACGTGAACATGAGCGCCCCCCCCCCCCCACCACCACCACCACCCCCGTACCACATTGTATTGTTCCTGTTGTTCCTCTTCTTTTTTAAAAAAAGACACTTATTTTTTTACAACTACTCTGCAGTCGAGTGTGTTGTCAAAGTAGCATGGCCGCCTCCCGTTCCATGTGCACGCCCCGCTTGTCCGGTCAGATGAGGCCAACCACATCCGGGACACGTTTGTCCTGGGCTAGAAGTCATCCGCTGGGGAATGACCTGGGAAGAAATGCACCTTTGCACCATGCACTCACGTGGCTGCAGGTGAAGGGGGGATGTCGGCGGGGAGGAAAGCGATGGGCAGTGTTTCCAAAACTGTGTTCTCCGGAACCCTTGTGTTCCGCGAGGCCTGGCCAGGTGTTCCACGAACTAATGGAATTACTAACTAGTAGACCACTATGTGAATTATCATCTTTAAAAAATAAGCTAAGTGTTCCGATAAATACTCAGAATGTGTGAAATGTTCCGTTAAGGAAAAAGTTTGTGAACCACTGGTCTAAGGAACATGAAAGGGCGAGATACATACCTCACCACATCTCAGCCTGACCTTGAAATAAAGTCTCTGGTTAAGTTGTTACCGACTACAGAACTACATTATATTGTATCTCGACACTAGAAGTAGAGCTTCAATATTTTTCTTCTAACCAATGCATTGACGATATTATTCAATTATACTAAAATAACTTTAATAGCTTCTAATACTGACTCTTTCAATAACAGCGAATGTTAGATCGTCTGATAAATATTTAAAAAAATATTATTTAAATGCAAAGTTAGCGCTTTCAATATTTTTTTTTATGGGATTTTCACACCAAAAGTTTATCAGAGTAATCTGCTCTTCGTTTAAACTTTGATTTGTAAGATTCCGCTTACATTCTTTTAGCAATAATATTCGGTAAGAGAGAGAGAAAGAGAGAGAGAAAGAAAGAGAGAGAGAGAGAGAGATAGAAAGAAAGAGAGAGAGAGAGATTGATTGGAATAAATATGGCGGCAATACAATGGAATCTAAAGAAAAACGTTAGAAAAAAACAAATTGACGATCTTATCTTATCTTATATAATACAGACGTTACTTCAAAAAAGAAGATGATTACGTCCTACGCGTCATGCATTTAGTCATGCATATTAACCAATGACTTAAATTCTGCCAAGTCACTGTTTTTCCTGGCTAGCTCAGGCAACCCATTCCATGCTCTAATAGCACTAGGGAAGAAGGAGTATTTGTACAAATTTGTCCTAGCATATGGGACGAGGAATGTGCCTTTATCTTTGTGTCTTTCAGAGTATTTTATTAAATTTTGTTTTTGTATTTGAAGATTATGGTTCAGTGTTTTATGTATGATTGCTACTTTACTTTTGAGCCTTCTGTCCTGAAGGCTTTCTAAATTTAGTGATTTTACTAAAGGTGTTACTCTAGTCAAATGTGAATATTCGTTTGTTATGAATCTCACTGCTCTATTTTGTGTCTGTTCCAGTTTCTTAATGTTTTCTTGAGTTGAGGGGTCCCAAACGGAGGATGCATATTCTATTATTGGCCTAACCAAGGTTAAGTAACATTTTAGTTTTATGTTCTTATTTGATTTATAGAAATTTCTTTTAATAAATCCTAATGCTTTGTTTGATTTTTTTGTAGTTTCATCAATATGTGGATTCCATGATAGTTTTTCATTTATTATAACACCTAGGTATTTTGCGTTTTTAGTCTGTGATACTGGTTTGCCATGAATAAGATAAGTGGAATTAATTTGTTTTAGTTTTTTTGTTACTCTTAACAACTGACATTTTTCTGGGTGGAAAGACATGCTCCAATTTGATTCCCATTTCTGTAATTCATCTAATTCTCTTTGTAAAATATCTGTGTCTTGTGTTGTTTTTATTGTTCTATATATTATGCAATCGTCTGCAAATAATCTGACTTTTGTTCCTGAACTAATGCAGTTTGGTAAATCATTTATGTAAATTAAAAATAGTAGTGGACCCAAGACTGTACCTTGAGGTACTCCTGAGTTTACTGTTATCGGTGTTGATTTAGAGCCATTTATTATTACAGTTTGTTCTCTCCCTATCAGAAAGTCTTTAATCCACTGATGCAGTGGACCATTAATGCCGAAATATTTTAATTTTTTAAGCAAACTATGGTGGTGAACTTTGTCAAAAGCCTTAGAAAAATCTAGTAAGATAGCATCTATTTGTTCACTATTATCTAAACCTTTTGAAAAATCATCAATTAGTCCTATTAGTTGTGTTTCACATGATCTATATTTCCTAAAGCCATGTTGGTATGGTGTGAGGACATTATGTTTGTCTAAGTGGTTTATGATGTTGCTACATATTATGTGTTCTAGGATTTTACATGTGATGCTGGTAAGTGATACTGGTCTGTAGTTCCCTGGGTCAGATTTTTCTCCTTTTTTAAATAGGGGGGTGACATTAGCTTCTTTCCAGTCCTTTGGTACTCTGCCCTGGTTAAGTGAAGCCTGAAAGAGTATTTTGAACACTGGGGCTAGCTCATTACTTAGTTCTTTGAGTAATCTAGCTGGGATACCATCAGGTCCAGAAGCTTTATTTGGTTTGGTGTTGGCTAATAGTTTTTGAATTCCATTTTCTTGTACTACTATATCTTCTATGTTGTCTACTTGGTTCAAATTCAGTAATATGTCTTTGTCTCCTGGGGCTGAGAATGCTGATGCAAAGTATTTGTTTAGAATGTTTGCTTTAGTTTCATTATCATTATGTATTATGTTATGTTCATCTTTTAATGGCGCTACGCCTGTTGTTTCCATTTTCTTAGACTTAATGTATGACCATAGGTTTTTGTTGTTATCTTTAGATATTACATTGTTTATGTATTCACTCTGCAGCTGTCTGCTTACTTTTTGGGTTAAGTGTTTAATTTTTATATACTTTTTGTAAACTCTTTCTGCATTAGTTTCTTTAAATTTTCTATAGAGGTTTTCCTTCTGTTTACAAAGCTTCTTTAGTCTATTATTAAACCAGCATTTATTTATTTTGTTTCATGTGTATTTAGTTGGTATATGATTTTCTATAATGCTTTTAAGATGGTTTTTAATGAAATTCCAGAGGTCATCGACTGGTTGGTTAATATCTTTTTCTAATAAGGATGTTTGTTGAAAGTTTAGTGCAGCTTGGTGTAGTTGTGTTAGGTTACATTTATTCCAGAGTAAGATTTTTCTTTTGGGTTTTGTATTGGCTACTGCTTTTATCTGACTGTGTATTTTTATGATCTCATGGTCTGATAGACCAGGGATAATTTCATAATCAACTACTAATCCAGGTCTGTTGGTTAAGAAGAGATCTAATGTGTTGTTTAATCTAGTTGGCTTTTTAATGATTTGATCTAAACTTAGGTAAGATCGTTAGAGTTTTTGAACTAAATACTGAAATATAGAATGTCAAGGGCGTTAATTTGAAAGATCTCTGTTGCCATTTTAATTATAAAAATAAAAGTTGTGCTAGAAGCTAATGAGCTGAGTTATTTGATTCTACAGTGTCAAAAAGTGAAGGAAAAAAAAAGTGCTTTATTAAAATACTTTGCTTGTCAACGCTTTCGTAATACGTACACAGGAGACACCAAAAAGATTGTTATTTATGGATTGGTTTCCAGGTTGTTACAGTGTGCAAGCTTCAGTAACAAGAAAAATAGAGAAAAACAACAACATAAGCTTATCTAACTACACAATTACAACTATATATTTTTAATATTGGAGACGTTATTGCCCTTCTTGAATATAAAAAAAAATTACCAAAGATTAATTGACTAATTTTTTTTTGTTTTAATTGATTCATGTTTTGTTATAAATAAATAATTGTTTGAAACTTCAACTTGATCCGAGAATGGGTGTGGGAAAAAAACACACTTAATATTTAGTTATATCTCTGAATACTGAATTAAATTATTTTCCCATGTCAGTATAAAAAAAACAACAACAACCCAGTAATTAATAGATATATAGTGTTAGAATTTTTTTATTGATTCATGTCTTGTCTTTGCAATTAAACAATTGTGCGAAGTTTCAACTTGATCCGAGAATGGGTGTCGGAGAAATAACGTGTTCAATCTTTTTACAGACAGACAGACAGACAGACAGTCGATTTAAACAGGCTTTGTAAAAATGTGATATTGACAGTTCATTTAAGCCAATGGTATCCAACATCTACATCCAGGGCAGCGATTCTGCACACACACACTCGCGCGCGCGCACACACACACAAGGAATATTTCAGTGGCTTCATTATGCTCTGTTACAAAAGTATGGAAAGGGGGAGGGCTGAATAGCACAGCAACAGGGGCCGGAAAACTTTCGCAGGCCATAGTTTTGGCATCACTGACGTACGTGAATAGTGACCTTGGCATACTGATAGTGTTCTTTGTCAGCCATTTGAGCCACACAGGTGCCATGAACCAGGTTATCTCACTGCCTTTTCTGGCACACGAGCAGAATTACGTCAGGTGTAGCAATGTCCCCCAGGGATCGGAAAATCCTCGTGACCTAGTAACATTCTCACGACCAGCCAAGAGATAAAAAAAAAAAAATAATAATACAATAAAATAATAGCTCTTAACTTGCAAAATGAACTTCTTATTTTTTTTTTTAAATTGTTGGTTTATAAATGTAATTTTTTAGGTAAATCGAATATCTATTACATCTACATTCTAGATCTAGAAGCATATCTAGACTAGATCATTAGAGTTCTAAATCTGAACTTTAGGTCTAGTGTTAGATCTAGGTGTCTATATAATAAGCATAAATAGTCACAGATGTATGTCTTCCCCGCTGGCCGAGTCAGAAAAGGCGGACATACAACTATAAGGCAATCAAGCCGCTGACGGTTGCTCGGGTTCGATAACCGAATTAAATCATTTTTTTTTTCAAATTATTTTATTATCTTTGTCTAAAGCCAGACTTTGGAAATTGCCAGTGACAGATCTTTGTGGAGACAGCTTGCCGTCCAATGCGTCGAACGCATTACATATCTGTAATTTATAAGATGAGAAATAATAAACAGTCATTTCGATTAAAGCGGGCACGAACCATAGACCCTCCAATTCTACAACTCGGCCAAAAGTTAAACGGTACCATTGGGAATCAGGCTGGTCGGATGCAATAAAGGAAATGTGTAAATAGATTTAGATCTATGTTGAAGTCTTGTGACTGTTTCAGTAGGCTTAGAAATGTTCACAGTGATCTCCCCTTTCTCTTCTGTACTATCTTATGAGTGATGCACAATCTACTGCCCGAGAGCTATATCTGGCCTGTGTCGTGACGTTTTCCGGCGTCTCACAACAATACACAATGAGGTCTCAGAAATGTTCCACCCAATGTTGCTCGTGACACAAAAGTCGAAAATGTATCTAGTCCCCCCCCCCCCCCCTGCCGACCGACAAACGTTGGCCGTCCCTGATATGAGTAAACTAGACCTCATCTTTTGATTATAGATTGATGCCAACGATACAACGCAACCGACTTCTATTAGATTAACTTTATTTCTTAACTTGACACCACCATCCGCTAAGGTTCACTAGCATTTAATGCGTTGTTTGTTTTTTTTCATAGTGCCGTACATTGCAAGCTTTCAGACGACCATTTCCTGTAGGGATCGCTCCCCCCCCTTCTCAATAACCGTAATCCCCCACCCCCTCCACCTTTCCCTCAACAATGTTCACGTGGTCTCAGCAGACGAGTTGATTCAATCAGTGAAAAGAAAATGAACTAGAAGAGAAAAATGTTATAATCTTCGAAAAAAAAAAAAAGCATTACTTTCTAGAATTTACCTAGTACTATTAGCCTTTCTATAAGTTTGAAATGTACTCCACTTGCATTTAAAAAACAAACGTATTTACAATTTTAAATGTAGCGAACAATAGTGGTAAGGAAACATGCGTACAATCAGCTGTTATATGTGTACTAGTATCAAATGTTTCATCTTAAAAGAGAGATATCAATTTCCTTACTAATCTGAAACGTTTCTGAAGGCTAAATGATATTGTAACATCTGCCATCATTTGTCGGGATTATTTCCCCTTAGGCCCCCCCCCCCCCCCAAAGACAGTTCAATGGCCAGTTCGGTCATCATTTAGTTTGTTGGCTTCTTGTCTCCCTTTGCCAATATTCTTTTTCAAATGTAGATTTAATACTAATAATAATCTTTAGAAGCCACAAGGAAACCTCCCACCTACATCTGTAAAACATGGTAATAGCAATATTTTTTTTTACTTATGAAATTGAAAATATTTGAATAAGTCTGAAGATAGGAATAAGTGAATATTTTCTTTTTTAAATAATTCGCACAGACTAGATCTACACTGGGAGAGATCTTTTCGATTGAAGCGGCTAACAATCTCTTGTAACACTTGAACACGACAGACCAGACCAGCTCAGAAAGTACATTAGAGGAGAGGGAAAAAAGGGAAATCTTGGGATAAGACATTTTGTGTGTTCGTGTGTGTGTGTGTGTGTGTGGGGGGGGGTGCTGGTGTGAAACTGGATTTTAGCGGGGGAGGGGGGAAACAAAGTAACATTTTCTTTTAAGGTAATTCAGCGTAAAATCCGTTGAATCAATAACTTAATGGTTTCCTCATTCTGAACTAGTTTGTTGTTTTTTTTTCGCTTTATTCCTTTACCTCTGACCAGAAATAACTGGATTATGTTATGGTGTACTTTAGACGCTAGTGCCGGCCTACACTCAACCTTCTGACCTACTACAATGTAACCGAATAAATTCTGTCTTTTTAATGTTCTATTTAAAGTGTTGCATTTATATTTCTATCTATCTATCTATCTATCTATCTATCTATCTATCTATCTATCTATCTATCTATACATATATATATATATATATATATATATATATATATATATATATATATATATATATATATATATATATATATATATATATATATATATATATATGCAGATCTATAAATAGAACGTTAAAAAGACAGAATTTAGGTCATTGGTTAATATGCTTGACGCGTAGGACGTAATCATCTTCTTTTTTCAAGTAACGTCTGTTTTATATAAGATATGAATATATATATATATATATATATATATATATATATATATATATATATATATATATATATATATATATATATATATATATATTCTTATTTTTGACTTTTTTTTTGTCTATTTTTAACAGACTAATTCTTTCAGAGTTTTCATTAAAATTTTAAGGTCCAACAGTGGCGACGTTTCATGTCCGAAATTCGAACTGGAAATAATTGATTCATTTTTTTTACTTGAGTTTTTGGATTGTGACTTCTAACTTAATGACATCAACATTTCACATCCATCTTCCATCCATGTAGGAATGGAAAAAGAGGTTCGGGTGACAAGGTCACAGTAACAGAACCTGGCAAAATA
The DNA here is from genome assembly GCF_947242115.1 of Biomphalaria glabrata. Taxonomy (NCBI): domain Eukaryota; kingdom Metazoa; phylum Mollusca; class Gastropoda; family Planorbidae; genus Biomphalaria; species Biomphalaria glabrata. Next base: position 20,052,789 of record NC_074723.1, on the reverse strand, counting down.
TAAAAGCAAAAAAAAACAAAACAACAACAACAACAACCTAGTAGGTGGCTATAGGAAATGCTCATGGATGCAAAACAATACAAGTAAAAACAAAAATACAACTTAAAAAGAGCTGGCTAGAGCGTAAGGGTTGCAATCAGCCTTACCTGAAGCATATTTTATTGTTTTCCTAATCCCATGAGATTTTAAGAGAGAGAAATCTATAATGTAGATTGAAGGTGGGTAGATTGAAGGTGGGTAGATTGAAGGTGGGTAGATTGAAGGTGGGTAGAAGGTGGGTAGATTGAAGGTGGGTAGATTGAAGGTGGTTAGATTGAATGAAGTTCTTAGAGACGTATAGCATTGTTTTCCTTTTATTTCACAACAAATTGAGGGTGTGAAGTGGGGTATTACAAGAGTATTACAAACTTT
>NC_074723.1:19082378-19147378 GCF_947242115.1 Biomphalaria glabrata | reverse complement strand
GCGGTAGGGGCGATCGCCCCCCCCCCCACTCGGCCGACCCCCCCCCCCACGAAGGGGGGGGGGCGGACGAACTTTAGTATAAGATTCACACAATTTGTATACGAATTTATTACTTATGTTAAAAATATATACTAATTATTTATATTACAACCTATTTTTAGATTATTTCGCCCCCCCCTCTAGTATGTTGGCCGATTTGGTGGGGTCGGGGGGGGGCGATGGTATCAATCCCGCCCCCCCTACACTTTCGAGTGGGGGGGGCGGTCCAATTTATTGGTAGAAATCACAGCCTGCTAACAAATCAATTAAATATCTATATCATTGTAACTTGCTATTGATATTTTAACCGATCTTTATATTATGTCGTTCCCTGTTTGCCGATTGGTGGGGGGGGGGGGGGGGACGAATACCTCTTCTGCCCTTCCCACCTAAACCATTTGAGTGGGGGGGGGGGCGGTCCGTTTTTATGGAGAAATCATAGTTTGTGAACAAAATTAGTTGAATTAATATATAAATTTTATATTATGTTTCTCCCTTTCTGGTATTTTGGCGAATTCGGTGGGGTGAGGGGGGGGGGGCGATTGCATGTACTGCCCTCCCCACTCTAGCCCTCTGAGTGCTGGGGGGGGGGCGGTCCTATTTTTGTGGAGAATCATAGTTTGTGAATAAAATTAGTTGAATATCTATATAATATAAACTACGTATTAATATGTGACCCATTGTAAATATGTCGTACCACACTCTAATCTCAAATTGTATCATTAGTAAATTTAAATGAAAAAGGGTTGTATCAGGTGGGAGGGGCGATACATGCAATCGCATTTCCCCCATCGGACAAATCAATACTTTTTCTTTTTGTATTATAGTTAAGAAATTACAAAATTAAAAAAATCTGTCACTAGTATAATTTATATATACTATAAATAAAATTCTTATATCGAGTCGCTCCATACCTATTCTTTAATGCCAAATGCAATCTTTAGCAGAAATTAGTAAAGGAGCGAGGATTAATCGTTTTCACTCTACCGCCATTCCCATTTCCAGACAGAGTTTTTGTAATTTCACATGAAGTTATCATAAGTATTTTAAGAAAGACTTTGCATTGGAAAAGTTAGAATTCAAACGAAATTATTCAGTATAAGAGTCATGATTGAGATGAGTTCTAACCTCAAATAACCTTTTCATAGTCACCTTTTCCCAACCTTTTCAATCTGATTTTTTTCTAGCTAAATAAATTTGGGACTATAACTCACAATTTATACTAGAGTTTTCTTGAATAATATTTATCGAATAAGTTTTTTTTCGGCGGCGATCTAAATACGTGGGGTATCCTATCTTTTCAAGGAACAAATCGGTTTTATTTGCAATGTATTATGGGCCTATAAATTCAAATTAGAATATTTTTCAAGTACAACATTATTCGAAAGGTCGTTTTTTAATAGTATGAATAATGAGCTTCAGGTCAGGAGAATGCGTTTCTGCAGTGAAGAATGCAAGAAAACGCTTTTGGCGTAGGGGCTTCGCCCCGAACTTCATTTATGTGTAATGAGTTGTAGATGTCAGGAGAATGCGTTTCTGCAGAGAAGAATGCAAGAAAACGCTTTTGGCGTCGGGGCTTCGCCCCGAACTTCATTTATGGGTAATGAGTTGTAGATGTCAGGAGAATGCGTTTCTGCAGAGAAGAATGCAAGAAAACGCTTTGGCGTCGGGGCTTCGCCCCTAACTTCATTTATGGGTAATGAGTTGTAGATGTCAGGAGAATGCGTTTCTGCAGAGAAGAATGCAAGAAAACGCTTTTGGCGTCGGGGCTTCGCCCCGTACTCCATTGATGAATAATGAGCTGTACTTGTCAGGAGAATGCGTTTCTGCAGTGAAAAAAGCAAGAAAACGCTTTTGGCGTCGGGGCCCCGTACTCCATTGATGAATAATGAGCTGTACTTGTCAGGAGAATGCGTATCTGCAGTGAAAAAAGCAAGAAAACGCTTTTGGCGTCGGGGCCCCGTACTCCATTGATGAATAATGAGCTGTACTTGTCAGGAGAATGCGTTTCTGCAGTGAAAAAAGCAAGAAAACGCTTTTGGCGTCGGGGCTTCGCCCCGAACTACATTGTGAAGAATGAGCTGTACTTGTCAGGAGAATGCGTTTCTGCAGTGAAAAAAGCAAGAAAACGCTTTTGGCGTCGGGGCCCCGTACTCCATTGATGAATAATGAGCTGTACTTGTCAGGAGAATGCGTTTCTCCAGTGAAAAAAGCAAGAAAACGCTTTTGGCGTCGGGGCTTCGCCCCGAACTACATTGTGAAGAATGAGCTGTACTTGTCAGGAGAATGCGTTTCTGCAGTGAAAAAAGCAAGAAAACGCTTTTGGCGTCGGGGCTTCGCCCCGAACTCCATTGATGAATAATGAGCTATACTTGTCAGGAGAATGCGTTTCTCCAGTGAAAAAAGCAAGAAAACGCTTATGGGGTCGGGGCTTCGCCCCGAACTTCACCAGAGAACCTTATAGCGCTGCCCCAGTTGTTTTGTTTTTCGCCGACGGTTGAGAAATGCTGCTTTTTTTTATTCTCATATTTATATATATATATATATATATATATATATATATATATATATATATATATATATATATATATACATATATGTGTGTGTGTGTGTGTGTACGTTTATGTGTAGGGTTAGGGTTTACTGGGCGTTAGGGTTAGGGTTTGGAAAAACATCGCTCCCCCCACTCCAAAGTTCTGGATCCGCTAGTGACTGAGAGTCACCGGGAATAACTCTCGCCATTATGAATCTACCAATCACTGACTTTGAGAGAATGGCCTAACCTTGACTTTCAATTCCTTATTATAAGTTATTTTTTTTTTTATTTTATTTTTCAGTACATTGTATATTGCATATAGGTTATGTTATGGCGCAGCTTTTTTATTTTTTGGATGCTGTGGGGGGGGGGGAGGGAGGGCGCGTATTCTACGCTACTTTAGCCTGTTCGGAGAACCGGCCCTATTTCTGCCAAACCTAGAGGGAGATCACCTTGCAGCCTTTCGACTCATAGCAAACACATGGTGATGAGAGAAGTAAATGTACACCTTTCAGACTGCCACCTATTAGGGCAGATGATGTAAATGTCATCTGTTTCTATTGCCGACGGTTAATGAGTGTGTCACGTGGCCAGCACAACCACCCACCAACTTTATTTAATCCACGAATGTCAGGTACAAAGTAGAGTTGAGTCTGTCTTTGGACGTTCTAAAACACAAGACTCAAACTCGAGACCCTTTTTAGGAAGTAAAGCTCTTGACCACTCGGCCACTACACTCCACGACAAATAAAAGCTGGAATTAATGTGAGTCTACATCGAGTTATAAATTCGGGACCCTCCTTTAGGTCAATCAGTTCATTCCACCCCGTCATACATGTCCAGGTGGATGCCCAGTGTGCTCTACATGTCCTAGTGAATGACCAATGTGCTCTACATGTCCCAGTGGATGACCAGTCTAATCTAAAATTCCTATTGGGATGACCATGTGCTCTACATGTTCCAGTGGATGACCAGTGTAATCTACAATTCCTATGGGGATGACCAGTGTGCTCTACATGTCCCAGTGAATGACCAATATGCTCTACATGTCCCAGTCGATGACCAGTGTACTCTACATGTCCCAGTGGATGACCAGTGTAATCTACAATTCCTATTGGGATGACCAGTGTGCTCTACATGTCCCAGTGGATGACCAGTGTAACCTACAATTTCTATTGAATGACTAGTGTGCTCTACATGTCCCAGTGGATGACCAGTGTAATCTACAATTCCTATTGAATGACTAGTGTGCTCTACATGTCCCAGTGGATGACCAGTGTAATCTACAATTCCTATTGAATGACCAATGTACTCTACATGTCCCAGTGGATGACCAGTGTAATCTACAATTCCTATTGAATGACTAGTGTGCTCTACATGTCCCAGTGGATGACCAGTGTAATCTACAATTCCTATTGAATGAGAGTGTGCTCTTCATGTCCCAGTGGATGACCAGTGTAATCTACAATTCCTATTGAATCCTCTACATGTCCCCCACATTACTCAGAAAGTTGCTAGGAGACGTGTGGTAGCCTACTTTCTAGTTGGTGGGACTGGTGGCTGAGTGGTAGAGCTCTGGCCTTCCACATCGAGTTTAAATCCTGTTAGAGATTTGAGCTTTCAACTTGGGGGTCTCTAGGACGCCCCTGAATCAACAATGGCTACCTAACATAGGCTTTGGGCTGGTAAAGGCAGTTGGCCATTTGACACCTTTTTAACTGTCGGAAATAGAAACCAATTAGCTTTACACAGATCGCAAGGTGTGCAAGAGTTACCATTTCAGGCAAAGAATAAAATTATGGGACACGGCTTTGTCTATATAGTGTAGATGTGCCTACAGAAAATAAATGATCAAGTCAAAATGTAAAGTGTACGTAGCTAAGACACGGGTGACATTATGTCATAGGAGCATTATTTAGACTACGTATGATACTTATAGCTATGTTAAAATCACGATCATATTCATTATTATTTTTTTAACAATCAAACACAAAAAATATAAAAGTAATTCAAAACCAATACAAAAACTATCAAAACATGAAATTAATTATTTCTCTATAAAGATTTTATATTTACTGTTCCACATAGTTCACAGTCATCAGGAATTCATAAAACCAATCCAGTTCATATCCAGAATAATTATGCATACTGACTTTATTAGAACGATATCGATAGAAGAATGTAATCTTTAAACAAATACCTAATAACTCAAGATGAGTTTATGGCAGTAATGATGTTAAGTGTGAATGGATGATATGTATAACCTCCTCAATCTCGGAAGAAGGAAGTATGAGTTTTATAAAGTCTTATAACATGAAGATGTTCTTGAAACTGTTGTAAAATAATTTCTTAAAACTGAAGATACGTTTTAATGAACAGATTTTCATTTCATAAATAATCTAGCGTACACGGGAATAACTGCAAAGAAGACTTACTTAGACTTAAGACTTAGATCCTCCCGTGCAGTTTGGCGCATTGGTAAGTACAAAAAAGAAAACAATTGAACTGATTTTATTGAGCTATAGCTGAATTATACGGTCAGTAAATCACGTTTGATGACTATTTAATAAAGAATTGGATTTCTCAACGTTTTGAGGATCTAAGAAAGATATTATCTACAAATCCTTGTCGCGTATTTACTACAGAAATGTTTAACCTAGTTTTGAATCGTATCTAAATCAACCTTTTTTCTCCAGACTATCGATGCCGGACGACCTTAGTATGACATTTCTTGATATGAATTAATAATAACTTTTAATGATTTATGATGGACATACGAAATTAGAGTACAAACTACACAACACATACAAAACAATGTCTATGCCTAAAGTTTAAATTTAATTTTACTAGGACAAACACTTCGATTTCATAGTGTGTAATCCAAGTAAACTTTGATGTCGTAACGAAGCAAGAATAGTTTATGTTTAGAGCATCAAGATATGAGAGTCTGCTGAGGAGTCAATAAAGGTGTTGTATTTTGGAATGAAGATTGTTACGTTGACGTTACAGATGAAGTAGCAGTGAAACTGTCAGGCACATTTGCGAAATTTCCTCACGTCTTCCCACCATCCATCTCCGTAAGTTTTAAGAATCGATTTCATTGGTTTATTCAATAGAGCCTCATCCGTTGCGACTGGTTCGCATTGTCCTGACGACTTTTTCTCCCGCCGGTCTTCTTGCGACGACGTCTGGCATTTCGACATTTCTTTCTTGTAGTAGTCACCCCTTCTGGTCAACCAACTCATGCTGACCTCCCTCTTCGTGGCTGGCGGTGTTTTGTCTTTCATCCAACAGATCTCCACCTTTTTCTTAGCGCACTCGCCCGCCCACATTAGGTCCACATGCTTCTCCCCAAAGGTTGACTTCTTCCAAACAATCTGCACCAGCTTTTTGTTGCACGGCTTGGGCTCGGAGGTCCACCGTATGTACGCTGGGAATCTTGTGGGGCAGGTGACGACAGCGTCGACATAGGAGATGGTGGCCCTCTTGTAACAGAAACTAGGGATGGCGTTCATCGATGCCTGTTTGGCTGGACAGCACTTGGGTTGAAAAGCAGCTTTTCCTTTATGTAAATTGTGACTTTGGGGAAGTGTGCAATCACATACGACCCGGAATTTCCGACAGAATTCTTCCTGAACCATAGCCTTTAATTCTGCTCTTCTCTGTGTTGTCTTCGCCTTGAGGAAGTAAAGAGACAGATACTTTAATACCTGATTTTACCATGTCATCTCTTTAAACTAAACGTGTGCATTCTCTGTCTTATCAATTTCAGGTCTATATTAACTGTTGGTAGAGGTATGGTGACATGAGTGTTTAAACTTTCCTGGGCTCGACTAGCCGCCAAAGTGAAAACGACCATAATAGATAATGACTAGATTAACGACGCAAAATATACATTGCCTCCTGCGGATAACATTAGTGTACCAACTGTGGGCAAGCGCAGTAGGGCCTATTAGCTATTAGGGCCTATTGAGTAAATAGCATCTGTTGATGATGTTAGAACCTCTAACAGTTTGTACCTAAATTCGCCAAAAGTGCTCCTTCATGAAAATCGTGCCATGTGATGACGGTACAGAGTTGAGAATGAGTAGACCCCCCTAGGTGTGCCTAGGCCTCCGATCTATCTTAGGCAATAGAAACCAACTGCGGCTTGAAGAGGGACGCGACAAGGAGTGTATCACATTTCAATGGATTATGGTGGCTGTAGAGTTTTAGAAGAAAAGACTGGGAGAAATATTTTCCTTTGGTCAGATGCCTAACAGATAGCAAATGATTTATGCATGTTAAGAAAATAGAAAAAAATGACTTAAAATTTGAGTATCGGGTAAATAAATGGTATATATAGAGAGAGAGAAGAGAGAAGAGAGAGAGAGATAATTAGATAGATAGATAGATAGATTGATAGATAGATAGATAGATAGATAGATAGATAACAAGATAGATAGATAGATAACAAGATAAATAGATAGATAGACAGCCAGAAGGCTGAGAAAGACACATACACATTTAAAGAAGCATACATAGATACATACAGAGAAAGAGTAAAGACTGGATCATGAAAACAATAGATCAAGTGTTTCTGATTTCAATCTAAATTAAGGTTAACCGATAGATCTATATTCTACAAATGTGTTGTCTATCTAGACTAGGTCGACATTATTGATTATATTGTTCTATATCTTCACTTAGAATTATTATTGAAAAAAAAAGTGGTAATAAAATCAATCAATCAATGCTTTATAATATCAACCGATCAGATGTCAAAAGAAGTTGTCAGCATATTACCTTAAACTTAACCTGTGGTGATATTAAATCTTGAACTAGATCTACATCAAGTTCTAAATATTTTATCATGTAAACACCGCTGCTGTTTTAGCAACATTCATTTAGCACCTAGTCCAAAAATCTTTGTTTCGCTCCAAAATCTATGATGCGCACTTCGTGCAAATTTGTTGTTTTCCATATATAAAGGCTTCTAGAGAATTATTTGGGAATAAAATGAAGTACATGTTTTTGTAATGAGTTAGATTTTGTTTCAATATCATTTACTTTTGTTACTACTAGATATATGTCTTTTCAAGTTGAATCTATATATATATATATTTATAAATAATAATAATAATATTTATAGCTTTTGCACTACTGTCATGCTTATAGCATGCTCAGAGCGCTCTGGTCCAATCTTAGTTGTGAACAAGTGGGGGAGGAGGGGGTATCTGGGAGAAAGTTTTTTTGTGCTGCCTGTAGGCGCTCAGTAAACACAACTATGCTCGAGAATTGTGTCAAACTTTGAGCCCCCTTCACTAGACACAAAGATAAAGGCATTTTCTTCTTTCCATATGCTAGGACAATTTTGTACAAATGCTCCTTCTTCCCTAGTGCTATTAGAGCATGGAATTTGCCTGAGCTAGCCAGGAAAACCAGTGACTTGGCAGAAGCCAAGCTCTCGACCACGCTTCTCCAATAAATGTCATATTCAAGTTTGTTTAGAGACAAGTATGTTTAAGTTTATTGAAAGTCGATACTATGAATTAGTTTAGTTGTACTAGCTAGATCTATCTGGAGCTACAAACCAATGACCGAGCAATAGAAGGACCACAAGAGAAGGCAGGATTTTTAAAATCAACTCTGTCTGGACAAAAGTTTGTACACGTTATTTCTCCGACAACCAATCTCGGATCAAGCTGAAATTTTGCATAATTATTTCTTTTACCTGACAATACAAGAATAAAAAAAAAAGTTAATTAACTACTGGTAAAAAATTATTTTGGTTGGTACCTCTAACAATGGAAAGAAATATTAGTTGACTGAAGTGGTGGTATACGCTGAATAAGTCCCCTATCCAAGGGAAAGAAATAGTACTTGGCTGAAGCGGTGGTATAAGCTGAATTATTCCCCTATAAAAATTGTCGTCTGAAGCTCATTACAAATTTAATTACATGACTGATCCAAACTAAATATATAACCTTTATTTTTTTAGAAAGAATTTTTTTTGTTTTGTAGTTTGCTTTTTTTTTTTTTTTGCAAGACAAAATTCAATTGTTTTTGCATTGTAGTTATTGATTCATTTTTCAATATTAGTGAAGTGAAAACAATACTACTGCCAATTTTAAAGATATTTAATTAAAGGTGTGTCGTTTCATCTTTCCAGTAGAACCGTCAAACCTTTTTTCGTTACAGACGTCCGCAAATGGATAGACTCGAACGTTCTTATATTATACCGACTACGACACGTGTTCGCCAACGCAATTCTAGTCTAACCGTTTTTCGAAAAATAAATTGTCCAATTTCTTTAGCGTATTTTAGTTATATTGCTATCTTTTGCATGAACACTTTTTTTGACCCACAGTTTTAGAACTACTGATCCCATCACTGGAGGTCAACAGGAAATGAAAAAGGAAGCGGGAGATAATAATTAAAATTGTAAACTATCATTTTGTTTCATGATATTTTGCTTATACAGTTTTAACAATCACTGTTGATATATGACCCATATCTATCACCGTAACTTCTATATTGGTCCACCTTTAGAGGCTCTCATTAAAACCCTTTAAGAGATAAACCCTGACCTAAATTAAATTAACTTAAAACTATATAGCCTACTCATTTAGTCATTCTAAAATACTACACACATAATCATCAAAGAAGCATTCCTTCAGTAACGCCCAAAAACCCTTTTCGCTTAGGCTTTAGGCCCGTTTAAGGCATGTAGGAGAGGGGCGGCCTGAGTCCCACACAAATACTGCCATATCCATCAGTTCTGCAAGACTTATCTCACTTTTCTATAAACAACGAAATTAATATATACCATTAATTAAATGGTAAAATCTTTTATTGATTTATCTGTTGTCATCGACAAAATGAATAATTTTGCAAAGTTTGAGCTTTAGCCGATTTTGGACAGTTGGTGAAATAACGTGTACAAAATTTGTAACAGACAGAGTTAGTTGATATATAAGCTTTGAAAAACAAATAGACTTTTAAATTTTCCAAAATACTTGGGATAAGTGAACAGGAAGTAACATCACGACAGAATGCTTTCTAGTCACGTGATGCATTCGTTGACTCAGTAGAGGTCGATGTAGATGGAAATTAATACCAGCATTTCCAAAACAATCTTTCTAGAGAAAAAAAAAATATTTAGGGAACGGAGTGTGTGTGTGTGTGTGGGGGGGTTTACATCTTATACAGGTTCACCGATGTAATCGTAGGATAAAATCAAGTCATCACATTGTCAGTATTAGTTCTCCTAAAACTCTAAATGGGTATACAATACCTTTATATTTAAATTATCCTTAGATTATGAGTTTAAAAAATTGACGCATTAAGAAAAAAAAAACACATTACAAAATACATTATAAAATACAAATTTACATAAAATAAAATAAAAAATTTAATTAACATTTAGCTCAAACCAGGAATCAAACACGTGAATTTGACACAAACAAACGCTGCTACCCACTTGATCAGCTCTTTATACAAACGCTGCTACCCACTAGATCAGCTCTTTGTACAAACGCTGCTACCCACTAGATCGGCGGGGAATGTATAATTTAGTAATTATTTATTGGGACTTTCATTATATAGGCAACTATATCAGGAACTTTTGATTTAGATCTAGACTAGATGTATATGCACAGGAGCCTATTGGGGAAAAGATGAATACGTCATCGTCAAACTTTCTGGATGCTGATGGCCGAAAAAACTCTACGAGCTAGGCCACAGTATCAAACATCCTTCTCACACACCCTCGTCCCTTATTTTTGTCTATGGCGGACTAAATTAACAGTATATTTACTTTACACGTACCAATTCTCTTCATACTGTGATGCGACATGAGAGTATTGATGACTCTTTATTTAAGAATTAAACGATTTTGATTGATTAGTTACTTCCGGCTAAGTGGCTAAGGTGAACTGTTAAACAAAATGTACAGATCATAAGATGCTATCTTTTATCTTTACCGAAACTGAACGGTATATCGAAACCAAAACTGTCAAATGTCAAGAGCTTACATGGTAATTGATATCATAGAGATGCCAGGAAATAGTGAGCAACAATCCCTAGTGTAAGAAAAATTGTCTATTTTTTTTTTACCTGTCGTTGACAAAGGAATCTACTTTCGCGAGTCCCCCCCCCCCCTCAGACGTGGAGCATGGGGGCGGTTACCCCACTTGCCATTTCTAAGGCCGCTACTGATCTATATTAGATTTAGGTAAAAAATATAAGTAGCCTAATGCTTAGATAATCTATCATAAACTTTAAGCAACTTTAAATTGAATAAACAACTCAGTTATCAGAATACTACAGATGACTCGCCATGTTTTTTTTTACTCCAATTTATAGCAAAATTTTAATTTATTTAATTTTTTTTTTTTTTGGAAAATGAAACTTTTTCCCATGTGGCCAACAATCTATTAATTCTTTTCTCAGAAATATAAATCATCTGTTAAATTTCTATAAAAATATTTAGAGCTGTTTTTGAGATCAGCGTCCAAGTTCCTCCATGAAGTTGTGACTTTAATAGAAGTATTGTAAAAAAAGGGCATAAGAATGATTGTATTATATATTAAAATATATAGATTTTATAAATATTATTTATAAAAGTATAAACGTTGGTAATTTACATACACATTTTATTAGAAATGAGTCAGCAACATCAATGTATGTGTCCCTCTAGAGCTAACACAAAAGAGTATTCACTGCAATTAAAGTCTTAAAACGACACTGAAGGGGAGGAGGGAGTTAGCTTGGAGGTCATCATTAATTATTTAGATGGGATGGAGCAGCTAGGCGTTGAAAGTGGGCGGCACAACACAGAGTCGGCAGCGGTCAGATGGATGAGGTTATCACCCAGGCACGCAGTCAGAGAATTTATCTTGATTTTCTCTATCGGGCACATCGCAGGAACTGCCAGGAACCTGAGAAGTCGGACAACGTAATGTGGCATCTGTAAAATTAACCTATTTTTTTTTTTATATTTTTTTTTTGCATACTGTAAGTTCAACGGAAGAGAAATATTTTCATTTTTGAGAAATGTAATGAAATAGTGTGAATGTAGGACAAAAATGTCCGAGTTATTATAGCACACGCTTGCTCAAGTTATTAGAGGACACCAAGTCCTAGATATTGTAGGACACATAAATCATCAAGACTTTCTAGCATTGTAGACACATGTCAGGGTTATTTTAAGACATACATGTTCAGTTTGTTATCAAAACTGTATGACACAAAGTCCCAATTTATGAAACCGAAGAGTTGCCTGAACACTAATATTGTCTAACGTAAAGGAACAACAAAAGTGTAGGATGACACAGAAACGTTTGCTCAGACAATCCTCGCTTATACCCCAGCATGGCTTAGATAACCTTGTTTGAAACAAGCAATGGGCTTTAAAGTATCGGAGGTTTTGCGTGTTTATGTTGGCAGTTATAAGTAAATCATTGGTTCAATTACCAACTGTATTCCTTTTCAAGATTCGTGACAGATCATTACATCTAGGAAGAACCCATTCTCAACTCCGTGATGGGAGATCTGAACCCTGAGCTACTAGATCTACTGATGGAGATATTTCCACGCTTTCCGTATTTGCATCACTTAACCGAATCCGACACCTGCCTACGCATCGTCCTGTTACCAGGTGATACCATCCCCACTATTGTTGTTTTCACCTGCTCAACCAACTAGCTAATTGTCACGTTGACGTCTGACATCAATACTGACCTCTCCCAACACTTTGACTTACAATAACCTGCTTGACCAACCTAAAGCGTTCACGACAGAAAGAGCCGCTCCGAGGGAGCGACAACTGGAAACCTTAACATCAAGCTTAAGCCAATAAACAATAGGGTCAATATCTTACTGTTGCCACCAGTCAAGTGATGATTTATTAATCTGCCTATCTATAAGATCCATTAGTTTTTTCCCCTTTCCCTCGCCTATTGTCACCCCTACCATTTTGTTACTTTTCAGTCATTAAATCGTCTTTGATAGATATAGAGATAGAAGATTTGAAGAAAAATTCCAATTTACCCAAAAGGTCATCTATATGGAGATCCAAAAGAAAAGCGACATAGCAAAGGTGCCCCCCCCCCCGGAAGCGCTATAAAGATTCCTCTGTTACCAGTTCGTCCTCACTGGCATAGAGGAAAGCAATGGCAGTAGAATGTAGAGGATCACTGAAAGAGCTGGATAGCTCTGACGAATGTCGCGAGGCACACGTTTGAACCTCTCCCCCCACCCCACCCCCCCACCACCCAAAAAAAAGACCTTGCCGAATGCGTAGAGGAGGAAAAGAAAATTCACATTATATCCGAGGGACTTCAACTATATCTGAATCACTTGTGACAAAACTGGCTGATGGCTACTGGGTTTGCTTGGTCACGATAGGAACAGTAATCATTCCTAATCCTCGGAAACGAAGCAGAAGCCTTTGGAAATTGTTCACACAAACATTTTTTTTAAACTTCCCATAAAAAGCTACTTAAAGCTTGAGACAAATATTCAGTTCATATAAAAACATATTTTAATGTCAAATTCAATAAATCTTTTTTTTAGAATACAAATAGAAATGAAACGATAAAGAACACAAAATGTAGTGGCCAGTTGAAACTAAACGTTTGGACAGCTCGAGCTTTCGATGGGAAACAACCCCTCTGTCTCTCCCCCGCCCCCAAATGTTTTCCTAATGATTCATGTGCTAAGAGTAACCTAGCTTCTATCAGATCATTGTCTATCTGGTACAAACATATACAATTTTATTTCTCTGCCTTCCCATTCTCTGATTTGTCTTAACAAAACATAAAGAAACATTCAATTTTAAATAAAAATAACATTTTAGCCACTAATTTACTAAATCTGCTATTCAAGCAAATCTCTTCTATGTTGTTAGACTCTCAGGTCAGAGTAGTTTCAATAGCTGTACACTCAGTTTAGTATTGTCAAGTCTTTTTAGTCTATGACTATGTTAACTCTTTCTCTCCTAATTGACGATACCATCGTTGATTTGACCTCATTTAAAAAAATGAATGTTAGATTTAATAAACTTTACTTTGTGTTTTATATAAAGAGCATGCATTCCCTTTTAATTCTATAACAAATAAACATTTTCTGATAACAAACAAAAAAAAAAAGTTATTCAAGCTAATCATAACAGGTGAGTGAAATACTAAAGAGCAAAATGAAGAAATGTGTTGAAATGTGGAAAAATAATTACGGAGAGAAAGAGTTGTTGTCTTAAGTTCTACTGAAATCCTTTTATCAAACAGAAGAAACTAAATCTAATAATAACTAAATCTTAATGTGGGCTATTGGGAACTGAAACATACATGTATATACATTGTTAAAATGTCTTTTATGTTCACTTTATATCTAGATAGCTTCGACCCATTGCTGTAGGCGTATGTACAAAGCCAGCTCATTAGCTTCAGGGCACGAGCACCACATAGGAAGAGATCTCATTCATTAAGGAAGGAGGTTTTTTTTTAATGCTGTCATTTTTTTGTAGGAATATTTTTAGTTTGTCTCTCATCACTGCCAACATTTCTATGCAATGCAAAAGGAAAATATCTTTTAGATCTACATGTTTAATGAATAACCAAATAAAAAATTGAAATTTGTCAGCACTTTTATTTCGGCGAGATAATTGGGAAAAGAACATGAAAGAATTTTTTGAAAGGATGTGAAAAAAACAACAGTTCAATTATAAATACGAATAGAGAGATATCCGAATAGAGATATCCGAATAGAGAGATATCCGAATAGAGAGATATCCGAATAGAGAGATATCCGAAAAGAGAGATATCCGAATAGAGAGATATCCGAAAAGAGAGATATCCGAATAGAGAGATATCCGAATAGAGATATCCGAATAGAGATATCCGAATAGAGAGATATCCGAATAGAGAGATATCCGAGTTGTGCTACGGTTGAAACTTCCTAATATAGAGTATGCTAAAACACTATTTAGGCTTGTCATTTGTAGCCTACTCGCCTGCCTGCATTACGATGCCCTGATCTAACAGACTTGTGACAGACCTGATGAAACAGACCTGTGACAGACCTGATGTAACAGACCTGATGTAACAGACCTGATGCAACAGACCTGATGTAAAAGACCTGATGTATAAAAGACCTGATGTAGTAAAAGACCTGATGTAACCGACCTAATGTAACCGACCTGATGTAACAGACCTGATGTAACAGACCTGATGTAGTAAAAGACCTGATGTAGTAACAGACCTGATGTAACAGACCTGATGTATAAAAGACCTGATGTAGTAAAAGACCTGATGTAACCGACCTAATGTAACCGACCTAATGTAACCGACCTGATGTAACCGACCTGATGTAACAGACCTGATGTAGTAAAAGACCTGATGTAGTAAAAGACCTGATGTAGTAACAGACCTGATGTAAAAGACCTGATGTAACAGACCTGATGTAACCGACCTGATGTAACAGACCAGATGTAGTAAAAGACCTGATGTAGTAAAAGACCTGATGTAAAAGACCTGATGTAAAAGACCTGATGTAGTAAAAGACCTGATGTAGTAAAAGACATGATGTAAAAGACCTGATGTAACAGACCTGATGTAACAGACCTGATGTAACAGACCTGATGTAGTAAAAGACCTAATGTAGTAAAAGACCTGATGTAGTAAAAGACCTGATGTAGTAAAAGACCTGATGTAACAGACCTGATGTAGTAAAAGACCTGATGTAGTAAAAGACCTGATGTAGTAAAAGACCTGATGTAGTAAAAGGCCTGATGTAGTAAAAGACTTGATGTAACAGACCTGATGTAGTAACAGACCTGATGTAACAGACCTGATGTAGTAACAGATCTGATGTAACAGACCTGATGTAACAGACCTGATGTAGCAAAAGACCTGACGTAAAAGACCTGATGTAACAGACCTGATGTAACAGACCTGATGTAGTAACAGACCTGATGTAACAGACCTGATGTAACAGACCTGATGTAGCAAAAGACTTGATGTAAAAGACCTGATGTAACAGACCTGATGTAACAGACCTGATGTAGTAACAGACCTGAAGTAACTGACCTGATGTAACAGACATGATGTAACAGACCTGATGTAGTAACAGACCTGATGTAACAGACCTGATGTAACAGACCTGATGTATCGACAAAACGTCGTACACGTACAATGCAACAACAGTTGGTTTTTCTATACAAATCTTTTATCAACTCACTCTGCCTATCTGTCTGTCTGTCTGTCTGTCGGGTACCTATTTTGTAAACGTTATTTTCATACTTCCCTTTCTCGGATCAAGCTGAAACTGTGCACACTAATTTATTGTCCTAATGAAACACGAATTAGCAAAAAAAAAAAAAAGCAACAAAAAACAAACAGAAACACATTAAATATTTAATTAGCGGCATTTAATTAATTTTGTTTGATATAGACTTTTGGAGATAAATATTATAGTATTGAGATATATGGTAGTAAATGTTCATATCTTCCCCTTATATTAGCTTTTAAAAGTTTTGCTTTTATATTCTTTGCTTGTTTTATTGCTTGTTTTGCGTTTAGACATTGGAATAGCGAATAAGAAGACCTGTCAGAAAGAGATGTATCAAACAAACTTGTATGAGCTGCAGACTGTTGTGTGAGCTTTAAGCCATTAATCTATGGACCTTGTTGTGTAGAGCATCTTTTTCGCAAAGTGACAAAGGGCGCAATAATTCACTCACACAGGCGTCCAAACTAGTCACACTCAGTAGGAAATACATTCTTTTAATCTGAGATCAAACTTTCAGTTACAAAGTGTTGAGCTGTTTTTCTAATTGCTGACCTTACCAAATTGTTATGGAGTGCATGTGTGTGTTTCTATGGTGACGGTAAGAAGTTAGTAATTAGTTGGTGGCTATGCAGTGTGAATGATGCAAGATAAGTAGGATTGTCGTAAGCTGTCTTGAGATTGGCATGACGACTCCAGAACGCCAGAGTGAAAAGACGTGCTTTTGTTGTGAGTTAAATTTGGTTCAAAATACCATTTTATATTATTACTAAAGTCTACTGCATTTATTTCATTTCAAATTAAATTTGTCTAAATTGTAATAAAAGTTATAGCCTATTTAGCATTGTTGACAAAGAAGCTATTCAAGCTATTTCTAATCTTATAAGTTAAAATATAATACGCCTACAGCGGTTTAGTTGTCTACTAGCAGTTAAGTGCAACAAGTCAACAACTGTCAACAACACCTTTTTTTAGGATTTAGATTTCTGATATTTTTTCTCCAATTCTTTCTTGCAAAGACGCAAAGCTGGAGAATAGACTTCATTTTTAATCAAGTAAATGTATACTTATTTATGGAGACAACATTTTGGCATCGACTCCCAATGATTGTGATTTGGCCTGAATGCATACAGGCAACGAGGTATCGAAAACAAAGGGATCAATTTCAATCTTGTCGGATAAATAGCGCCAGAATTGCGAGAGTCGATGCTGAATAGAGTAAAACAATACCATAATACTTCGTTATATTAGGGGAGTTAACCACGGATCACAATACCATAATACTTCATTATATTAGGGGAGTTAACCACGGATCATAATACCTCGGCACAAAGTCATGTCACGTGATCGCTTTTTCTAATGTTCTGTGCTCATAAAATTCATAGATTTTCACAACCAGATTGAACAACAACTAATTCGTATTGATCAGGTGCATGGACTTTAAATTCAAATGGAGGCAATAAGAATGTAAACAAATGTTATTGCTTCTGAGATGTACATATTAAATACTGACCCCATCCTTTTCATGATAACTTAGTACGTTGTATGGCGCAACTTACGTGATATGAGAGGACATGGTGAAAGACTTTATGTCAACCAATGCTAATGAGGCTTCAGGTAATATATTGATAGTAAGGCCTAAGGTAAACCATGGGTAGCCTAGGTAGGACGGCTTAAGGTATAGTATTTTTTGAAAGGCTTATGGTAGACCACTGGATAATGCAGAACAGGTTGTCTTACTAGCTTTTTTTTTTTATTTACTAGAAACGTACAAACATATAATTATGTAAGTCGATCTAAAATATTAAAAAATGTATATATTAATAAAAGAGTTTTAAATTTCACCAAAGAATTCACTAAAACTTTATCTGACAATCGAGTATCCAGTCAAAAATATATTAACTATTTAATTAATTTGAGTACCTTTGAAAAGAAATGCAGAAAACCACAATGATCCTTCAGTGACATGGTCAAGTTGTGGAAATAGGCATAGACAATATGACTGAGCCACATGACTCGATTTGAGATTTACTTATACATTTGGAATTTTTAAAAATTACACTGTAGTTACATACAAGCAATCAGAAGTATCATTGCAACATCGTGAAATGAATGCTAATTAGTTTAATTAATAGAAATAAAATAAAAGCTCTAGAAAACTCGACAAAAATAACTCTTAGTGGACAGCGGATACTAAATACAGACAAAAAAATAATCACATGATTGTATTGCATAACACAACTCAATTGTTTACTCCAGATATAAGTTTAGGAAATGATTGCCCAACAGCCAAACAGGTCTGTCATGAGAGTAATGTTTGCCTAGGGCACGTTCGGATAGCTTACGTCTGCCTACTTCGTAACAAATTCTAACAACACTCATAACTTCCCCCCCCCCCCATCTTGGTAAAGTAACGTAACAAGGAAATTCGAATTTTACAAAAAACTTAATTATCGTTTTCCCAAATCACATCATCGTATTTACAGACGTGGTAGGAATAGTATCTACTTCTTTCGGCGCTTCGATGAAGTAGTTAGTTGTTTTCCCCCAAAGCTGTACATTGGGCGTCCGCAGGGAATTCCATGATGTTCAAAAAACACAGTGGAGTATTTTTTGCCGTTATTTTTTTTCAAAACCCATAATATAACCCTTCCGCGAATGTCAGACCCACTGTACCTGTAATAAATCGTAACAAATATGTATGCCCATTTCTCTCATTAGAAGTGAGGTCACATCCCAGCATTCCCCTGACCTGTTAGTCCTCAAACGTTGACTAAATACTTCCAACAAGTTCGAGTCCGGTCTGAACATGAGTAGTGACGGAAACGACCATGTAGACGTGGTTAATTTTGAAGCTAATAGGACAGACTTCCGGTAGAGAGCTATAGGGTACCGAGTTCATTGCACTTGGCGAGGATGAAAAAAAAAGGTCTCATTATTACGTCCTATCAATCAAACCGATCCTCAAAGGGGCTGTTAAAATGGTGTTACAGTTGAGTGTGTGTATGTAACGATGTATTCTGATGTAATCATGAGTGAGTCTACGAAAATGATGAGGCTTACAAAAGACCGGCTGGTCAATGTTGAAGCCTGAGAATGAGAGACTAGTGTGTGTTTATTGTAGTTTTACAGTGATTAGTATTTTTTTTTAGCATTGCTCAAGATATTATTAAAACACTTGTGTTTCTGCCTACATCGACATTGAAATACAAATCTGTACATATTAGCAATAATTATATATATTTTTTTAACAATTTTTCTTCCAGTTTTTTAAAGTTCTATATTAAGAAAAGTAGATGCCTACAACGCTTTTCTAATTACTTGGGCTAGCTGACTGAAACTGCAGCCTTACTACGACCGTGAAACCACAAATGAACCGAGACCAATAGTCACAGAAGGCCTGAACACTGACCAGCAAAGTCACAACGAATGAGCAATGGAGACAAAGGGATACTGATACACCACAGGTCTGTATGACGTGGTAAAGAGCTATTGGTCTCTGTTGCCCAAAGGCTGTGACGTCACAGGTCAGTGTTGAGGCCTACTATGACGATTTAAAGACCGCATCATAAACCAAGAAATTAGAGACTGGGCTACTGCAGCGATTGGGCCCCATGATGACCTGCTATCTATCGTAAAAAAAAAGGCAAGCTAAAAAATATAGGTCTTCGAGGCCAGCAAAGACCTTTCATCAGGGAACAGTACCAGGAAAAAGAAGAAGAGGCAGACAGAGAAAGCGATGGGAAGACAACATCAAAGAATGCACGGGCCTGCCATTGAAATAGGTTCTAACTAAGGCAAAAGACAGAGGAATGGAGAAAGACGGTCGTCAAATCTTGCATGGTGCCCTAACGGTGCAACAGACTATGGGAAATGTAAAAAAGGTAATGACGATTGGTCTCCACAACAGAGTTTGTGAAAAGAAAGACAATTGGTTTCCCAGTGTGCCCGATATCATTCTCTAGTCCCGAACGCTTAAGGTTTAGAGCCCTAAAAAAAGGCCTAAAAAAAAACTCAAAACAACAGCTGTTATAAATTTGATTAACTTAAGACCAGCTCAGACAGAAATATTGCTTACACCAATGGCCAATGGACGGAAGCCTCATTATTGTTCTAATGTCCTAAGAAAGATTGTCTCGATTCTTTTAGCACAATAACATATTAACCTCAGACTTGTTTAGCTCAGCATTGTTTACCTCAAACTTATTTACACCAGACTTATCTACCTCATGGTTTTAGTGTATATCAAAGACATAAGAACATTTATTATTATTATTATTATTCTAAATATTGTTTTTTGTTTCTCACATTTCTCATGCTCCTAAAACATTGTTCAATCTCTTTTGTTGACATGTGGGACAATGGCAGCTGGGAGAATTTCATTACGGTTTTTTGACGGCTCAGCAAACAAAAATGCAAAAAATGCCAGGAGAGCATCGAGATTTGAACTCGAGATTCTTTGTTGGGTAGCCACTAAGACCTACTTTTTTTTGCTAGGTAGCCACTAAGCCATACATCCTTTTGTTAGGTAGATACTCAGCCATACATCCTTTTGTTAGGTAGCTACTGAGCTATACATCGTTTTGTTAGGTAGTCACTCTGCTATACATCCTTATGTCAGGTAGCCACTCAGCCATACATCCTTATGTTAGGTAGCCACTCAGTCATACATCCTTATGTTAGGTAGCCACTCAGTCATACATCCTGAAGATACCTTTACGTCTAGTTATATAATACATATGTAATGTGAACTCTTCGTTATCAGTAAATGAAAACAGAGGACATATTAATTTAATAAGGTGAAACATAAAGCAGCAGAAAAAAATCTTTTGTTTCAAATTATGTTTTTCAATTTAGTATTGAGATTTGAAAGCGAACATGGATTAGTTTCTCCGCTAATATATGAAGGTTTAGTTTATGGTCTACGTTGAAACTGTTACAAATTGTTGTATATAATCCAGTAACATTTAATCTTATTGCTAAATATATAAATCGTATTCAATTCGTCATCGCTACAATGTCACGTATGTCTAAATAATTCAAGTGAAACACTGAAAATATTGAACTTTTAAAACTGGTTAAAATCTGGCTAACTATGCAGCAGAAACGTTCATCTTAAGTATTTAGTACCCGAGATATGTATGCCTTTAGTGCAATTATTTGTAACAGTTAACAAATAGGAGATATGCCTGTTTAGACAGCTTAAACATATGTCTTAATAAGTTAAACAATTTGGAAGACCAAAAGAATGATATCTCTGGAAACAATCACTGAGCCTGACCTAATTGGTGAAACACTTAATGCTTTCTATTGTAGCTATTGTTTTAAAGAAGTAATATAAAAAAAAACACAACATTGTGTTCGTGAAGGTATGTTTTTGTTAATTTTTTTTTTTTTTGACATACAAACAATAGTGACTGTAACTGTAGAGGTTACTTGCCTTTGAATTATTTAGGGTTGTAAAGAGTGTTACCTTAGTATTTGTCAATCATAAGTTTTGATCGTTTAAACAACAGAGACTTCATTAAAATGTAAGTGTCACGATCATCAATGGTGTTGATGTCACAATCTAAGATGGTGCTACTGTCACGATCAGACTTGAACTATATTGCACCATCAATGATCGTGATTGCCGAGGATCTTGAAATGATCTTTCGATAAGATGATCGTATAGAAGTAGACAGATCTATGTTGATAATACGATCATACAGAATGTTGCCAATTGATAAGAGGATCATCTAGGTCTAGGAGTTACAACTTGACAAATATGATCTAAGTACGTTCTAAATTCAATGAAGAAACTTCTCTTCGTCCAAAAACAATTACTTTAATTAATAACTTGAAAACACTATTCATAAATAGTTACAGTGGTTAAAATGTACTTGAATTGAATCTACACAATAGTATATCTGAGTCTTGATACAAATAAAATATATATTCTCAAATTCACGTTACATACAAGTTAGATGTTAATACTACAACTTCCGAGACAAGACTGAGGCTATTTTGCATCTTGGCCGGGTTTCAGCTCGTAATCACGTGATCAACAACTTACCCCTCCCAGACCAACCAATCATTGCAGTCTAATTTACAACAATTAACTTTCGGAACCAATGGAGTTCATTTAATTACATGCTTGGTTTTTTTCCCCAGCTATGTCAAGCTATGTCGGCAAACAACTCAAAACTGTTACCATATGTGGTCATAGTGTACGTGACAGTATGCAATCTGTTAAAACTTCATTCTCCAACTCTCTGCCACTTCAGTCATTTCTGTATGGAATTGTTTTGGCTGGCCAACAAAATAGGCTTTTTAATTAGATATTTCATTAGCATTTTAAAATACAACATGGCTGTGATGTAGTACTATTCCCGTGCTACTTTGCTGTAGCACTTTTCCTGTGGTAAAACATGCTAGTTTTTATTTAAAGTGTTTAGGCCATAGCGAAATATTTATTTTTGAGCAATTAAATTTTGAGCTTTTAGAATCTTATGTAGTCATTACAACTTTGACCCCAACCGTTTTCAATGCGACACAATATCAATAGATCTCGAATATTCATTAGTTTATACACTATGACATCTATAAGAAGTGAGAAAAAAAAAGAATAAATAAGAAAACCCAATTTATATTTCTGCTCAAAGTGAAAACTTATCACAGAGGCTCTACACGCCCACGCACGTAAATCTATACACATAGTTGAAATGTACTGAACAGAACTGAACAGACAGCAGAAGTAACAAGAAATGACAGCAGCACTGACAGAAGACATGTTCCAGAAGGAAAGGAAAAGATGCCCTGAAGAAACAGACAGCCATTGATAAGTCGGTCGTACCGCTTCTACCCTACATGGCCAGGATCCCATTCACAGACACAAGTTGACCTGAAATCATGTATGACTCAGTATGTCAGATAGTCACTCATCAGGCAATTCTTTTATCAGTCAAGCTACACTGTTGTTAGTTCGTTTACAATACAACCCAGACCCAAGGATTCCTGTTCAAGTTCAGGCCTTTGTCCCGGTATATATTCTCAATGAAATACTCAAAAAAGAGTTTTATTATATATTTGTATCTAACAAATGAATTTCCCAATTGACTAATATCATGACGTATTAGCGCAATCACCGAGGTATTTCTAGATGATACATCATGCGGTCTGTCTTTGGTCTGTTTACTTACATGTTAATCGTAATAAGTAAGTTATTTTAAAAGTCAGTGAGTGAAGTTGTTTCCTTTTACATTGAAATAATATTCTTTGCACGGATTCGTTCGTATTAGTAGTTTAAGATCAGACGTGAGAGCCTCTGAATTTATTTCTATAGGGTTTCAGTGTTGGCGTTACATGTTGATACTGTGGACATTGTGGTTGTCATCTTTGTCAGTGTTGTTGGTCAGAAGTAAATGACAGTCCTTTTATGCTACTAACAAGATTGATGTTCAGTGACAGTTTATGCAGTATCTGTTACAGAAACTTTGGCAGAATTTATAAAACTGTGATGTTGTTGAAGTCACTATCAATATAATGTAATGTGTTTACTTAATAAATATTATCTATCTATCTATCTATCTATCTATCTATCTATCTATCTATCTATCTATCTATCTATCTATCTATCTATCTATCTATCTATCTATCTATCTATAATTAATTATAACTAAACACCAATATATAACTATCTCTCTCTTTCTCAATAAATATATATTGGTGTGTTTTTTTTTTTATTTCAAAAGGCATGTTGTTTGTTTTTCAGAGGAACAGAAAGTATTTTAGTTGCAAATATTTTATCGACAAATAAAACGACAACAATGGCGGCTCGTCCTCAGACATTTGAAATACAAAAACATGAAGTGTGGATCGTGAAATGTGTGTGTGTGTTTTCAGGCTTTTAAAAGAACCGTCCAATTTGAAGAACTTCACTGAGGGATGTCACAAAAACGTTCATTGCTAATGAACTGCAATAAAAACATCGGCCAGTTTCTTCTACTTCATTTGATAACAAAGTACAGACACTTGAGTTGAGCCAGGCACACAGCGATCATAGCTCATTGAACTCAATTAGCCAGACATTAGGTTTTAATTGAGTAAATCCTTTTTTTTGTTCTAATTGTATTTCTCAATAGCTCTAGCTTCTTCAATAGTGACGAGAGATGAAACACGTTTTTTTTTCAAGATTCTTATTTGTGTATCTATCTATCTATCTATCTATCTATCTATCTATCTATCTATCTATCTATCTATCTATCTATCTATCTATCTATCTATCTATCTATCTATCTATCTCTGTATATATATATATATATATATATATATATATATATATTTGTATGTTACCAACTTCAATTGAAAACCAGACATTTTAGCGATGAACTGTTAAGTTTTCAGTGCTGGTATGAGCTCTCCACGTGATATGGTCTTGGGATTATGACTGGCGTTTTCTGTGATTTTTTGGAAGGCGTTGATGAGTCATGTCAAGACGATTCAGTCCGATACTGTTAGACCAAAGTGAAGCCAGTCCGATACTGTTAGACCAAAGTGAAGCCAGTCCGATACTGTTAGACCAAAGTGAAGCCAGTCCGACACTGTTAGACCAAAGTGAAGCCAGTCCGATACTGTTAGACCAAAGTGAAGCCAGTCCGATACTGTTAGACCAAAGTGAAGCCAGTCCGACACTGTTAGACCAAAGTGAAGCCAGTCCGATACTGTTAGACCAAAGTGAAGCCATTCCGATACTGTTAGACCAAAGTGAAGCCAGTCCGGTACTGTTAGACCAAAGAAAAGCCAGTCCGGTACTGTTAGACCAAAGTGAAGCCAGTCCGACACTGTTAGACCAAAGTGAAGCCAGTCCGACACTGTTAGACCAAAGTGACGCCAGTCCGACACTGTTAGACCAAAGTGAAGCCAGTCCGACACTGTTAGACCAAAGTGAAGCCAGTCCGACACTGTTAGACCAAAGTGAAGCCAGTCCGATACTGTTAGACCAAAGTGAAGCCAGTCCGATACTGTTAGACCAAAGTGAAGCCAGTCCGATACTGTTAGACCAAAGTGAAGCCAGTCCGATACTGTTAGACCAAAGTGAAGCCAGTCCGGTACTGTTAGACCAAAGAAAAGCCAGTCCGACACTGTTAGACCAAAGTGAAGCCAGTCCGACACTGTTAGACCAAAGTGAAGCCAGTCCGACACTGTTAGACCAAAGTGAAGCCAGTCCGATACTGTTAGACCAAAGTGAAGCCAGTCCGATACTGTTAGACCAAAGTGAAGCCAGTCCGATACTGTTAGACCAAAGTGAAGCCAGTCCGATACTGTTAGACCAAAGTGAAGCCAGTCCAATACTGTTAGACCAAAGTGAAGCCAGTCCGATACTGTGAGAGTGTGAGTCCGAGTGCAGCAGTACGAGTCCAGGATGAGAGAGACTAGTACAGTTTGTATGGCAGCACGGTAAAGTACGCTGTACCTTTTTTAGTCGGTTTATGGTGTTGACAAGAGTTGGACTGGTTGTCAGAGGCTATTTAAGACGCATGCCATTGGAAGCATTTTATAGGTAGTAAAGTGCTTACATCCATTACCACTACCGCAATAACAACCTTGATGTGTGGCTCATATATTGAGTCCGGTGAAACTGTTCTCACTAACAGGAGAAGGGCAAAGGCGAGTAACTGGCGCCTTAACCAGTAAGCTTTGAGCAGGAGGGGCTCGTTAGCCATAGCTGGCTAACCATCTAGGAGATGGAGAACTCTGAATTGTTGCCTTGCAGCTATTCCCAATCATGGGAAGGCTTAGGGAGTCAACCCTGAGGAAATATCAGAAGCTGGCGACCTTAAGGCAGTTTGCAGCACCCAGTGCTACACCCTGGCAGAACTTGCGACGCAGCTGAACCCAAACTGTATAGGCACTGCCGTTCCTTTGGATAGATAAGCTGTGTGGAGAGGGGGTAACTGATGTGTGGGCGACATCGTTCCAATCACATGTAATGCCCAGGCATTCATCTCATTTCCATGAGATGATCCATAGTCGCTTGGCGAATAAAGGAGGCCATAGAATCGTGTTGACAATGGTACAGTATTGGCTGCTGATGTATTAGTTATCAAAGTATATAGGGGTCAAGTTTTTGAGCTGTTTATGTCGTGCAGAGCAATATTTGCAGAGAGCCGGATAGAAAGGGCCGTAACTGTACACTTGGCTTCAGCCTCTTCCTAAATGGGAAACCCAGAAACCCTATTAGAGTAGGCTTGAACTTGGTTTGGCTTGGCTACCTATGAAGGGGGCTCGAGGTTCGACACCCGACTCGAGCAGAGTTGTTTTTACTGAGCGCCTAAAGGCAGAACGGAAAACCTGCACCCAGATACCCCCTCCCCCTACTGGTCCACAAATGAGATTGGACCAAAGCGCTCAGAGCATGCTATAAGCATTTATTTATTTATTATTGAACACTTCACTAAGCCTGACGTTATACTCCCGATCTTTCTAAACTGTAAATCCCCTTCCATGGTAGCCGAGAAAAAAACTAATCAAATTTAATTTAAATCCCCACGACTAGTAAGTAGAAAATATTTGTCCATGAACCACTGGACACTGGGCAGTATTCCTTCACCCGTGTTCTACACGTGAAACAATGTTCACAGCATTGTCACAGCTAATCACCGTACAAAATCTCTTAAACGTACACATTTTCCTTAAATATAAAGTAATTTTTTAAAAATTCTTCCAACTTCCTTACTTTTAATATCTTACAAACAAATAATTATTTTGTGTTTAATGAAGATAATAAAATGTTACAGAGTAAATAGGTCAAGTGAGAAATCGCCAACAATAACAGTAAAAAAAATTTTAAAAAGTGTAACATCATGCATGATCTCTAGAATTAAAATGAATAATAAAAAGTTCCATTTCTATAGATCAAACTACTAAAATCTCGGTTTTGTACCGTTAAAAAAAAAAGTAAGCTGGTGTCAAGGAGAAAGAGGAATGAATGCTTTTTTTCATTCTAAAGAACCAGCTACTGGAAAAGTGGGAGGGAGTCAATCTTAGAGCCAGCACTAAAGTAAGTTTTTGAGATCAGGCAGTCAAATGTGGGCGAAGGCGTAGCCGAGTGGTTTGGTCAGCTGATGGCGTGACACTGCAAAATGTGGATTGTTAATTCTAATACTGACTGATAACCAAAATATTGTTCGACTAGTGTAGCTGGCGGTGTTGTTTGACATTGACTCTTATGGAAACATCCTCATTCCTTCTATTTAATTGGTCATTAAATATTTTAAACTACTGCGTTGCTTGTCATAAACTGACCTTGACCCTGATGCTGTCAAAACTGTCAGTAGCTCGGAAAAATAGAAAAATGGTTGCTTTGATTAAATGTTCATTCACAAATGAACCTAACAGTTGGCAAAAACTAAAACACTGTAAGTCTTCACCTCTATATTTACACTCGCAATCTATGGCTATAGCTCCACATCTACTGTACATCCTCAGTGATTGTTGTCTGTCTCCATGCCTTTGAAATCCCTCTGCTACTGTACGCTAATAGATTTCAACATGACATAAATGGGTTGAAAACGACCGCTCTCCCACTGACCAGCCAGCATGCTATGTATAAGTACATAGGTCAGGCCAAGAGGCTCAATTCTCTAATCGTGTTAAGGACCACAAAGGAGCGGTATTAGTTAGCCGGTCACATCGAAATAGCATTTGTTGGTTCGAAATAAAAAACATAATAACACAACCCAACAGAGATAAGAGCTTTGTTTGTATGGGGAGGTTAAAACCAGGGCGTCCTAGGGGCGCTCACTATCAGATGAATAGATGGAGGCCAGGTTCAGGCTCGTGATTTCCCTGGAGGAGATTAGCCCTAAAACAACAATTACATAGACTACGACGTAGAGTGTGTCGAATGTTTACTATTTCCCTTTCATTGCTAAACATAAACACTTACTAATCAACATTTAACCGGAAAAGGTTACGTATGGTATGGATTTTCGATAAACTTATGAGGAGCTCCGTTGTAATGTACAAGTATAAACATTGAGATAAACCCCCTTGCATTTTTGATATCCATTTAATATGTCGGCACTTACAACACCAAACAATTGATAGCTTGACTCAATGAATATTAGCCAATAACTTACCGACGTTCTTTCAAAAGATGAGATAATGACATCATACGCGTAGTATTTTGAGTTACATTTATATGACGTGTGTGACTATTGTAATAACCATCAACTATTTCTTGGCCAAGTTGGTTGGATCTGAACCATGTTCTATCCAGGTTAAAAAAATTCTTCCACTGCTATCTGAACCCAGGTCTTTGAGACAGACACCACGTTGAACATTTATTTTTGTCTTCCACACAGATAAGAAAAACTTCTGTATTGAATATTTCTAGACCTTTCGCATAATTTAATGAAGAATTGTGACATTGCTTCCACTACAAGGACATTCATAGGTAACTAGGAATACATCATTGCTACTTGTTCCCTCAACTGTCAGATAGATTTTCATTTATGCTAAATAAAATGTAACTGCTGCAGTATCAGTCACAGCGTGGTCTTAAGTGCTGTCATATCTTCTAGCCACAGACAAATGAACAAGGTTTATCACAACTTGCCGTAGACAAAAGAACAAGGTCTAGAACAACTTGCTATAGACAAAAGAACAAGGTCTAGAACAACTTGACGTAGACAAAAGAACAAGGTCTAGAACAACTTGCCGTAGACAAAAGAACAAGGTCTAGAACAACTTGCCGTAGACAAAAGAACAAGGTCTAGAACAACTTGCCGTAGACAAAAAAAAAACAAGATTTTTATCACAACTTGCCGTAGACAAAAGAACAATGTCTAGAACAACTTACTGTAGACAACAATAAGAAGATCTAGAACAGTGATCTGGCCCGAAACGTGCTTCCATCCGGCCCGCCGAATCGTCGGCACAAAAGATAGAAACCCCTCCCCCCCCCCATCTAAAACAATGTTCAAAATGTATCTTTAGCTACGTTAGGGCTCCACTTTTTTTCTAATGGATTACTACCAAGGCATTTAACATTTGTGCGTTAATGAAATAGGACTATAGATTCTACTAGGAAAAGTGAACGGATCTTTTCTTTTTTTTTTTGTAGAACCTGATACCATTGCTAGCCAATATGTTTTGCTGTTTTTAAATAACAAGAACAACAAAATACAAGATTGCAAAGACAGTTTGTGTGAAAACACAAACTCAAAATCGGCCCCCGAAGTGATCCACCCTGGCAGGCTTCAATATTTTCAGAAAGAACATCCAAATGAAATTATATCAAAGACAAATGAGAGATGAGAATGGAGAAAGAAGGTTGACAGATCTTGTGTAGTGCCCCAACGGTACATCAGATCAAAGGATAGGTGCAAGTGAATGCAAAGTTAGATGTGAACCTGGCCTAACTAGTTCCCCTTTCAGACCTTGTGGTCTATAGGGCAGATGATGTAAAGTTCATCTGTTTTGTGGCCTACGGTTAACGAGGGTGTCATGTAGCCAGCACAACGACCAACCGACTTTACTTTTCCCCAACTAATATCAGGTACCCATTGGAGCTGGGTGGACTAAGAGGCGCTTAAGGATTCCGAAGTTGAAAATCCCAGTCTTCACCAGGATTGGAACCCGGGGCACCCGGTTCGGAAGCTAAGCGCTTTACCGATCAGCTGCCACGCCTCTACTGGCCTAACTGAAGTCTTATAATGGATTTAATTGTTTTGAAAAGGATCAATCTCTTTTTCGAATGCTCAACAAAAAAAGAAAAAGAAATCATTTCCTCAATAAAAAACAATGTTCACGAAAGTGACATTTACAAGATTACTATTCGTGTTAATGTAGGTCTAACTTTTAATGCATACTAATTAGCTTTTTCTCTTTAAAAAAAATGCTTGCATAACTGATTTTAAAAATTAGATTTTTTCGCTTTCAGAAAAAAAAGTAGCCGTTGCATCAGAACTTTGAATGGTCTAAAATATTGTGATGTCGGATTTTCAATATCTTTTGTAGTTTACGAGATCTAAACGGGACAGACGGACAGACGGACAGACATTTCGCACAAAACTAATAGCGTCTTTTCCCCTTTCGGGGGCCGCTAAAAAACAGAACTTACGCCATTCTTTTAAGTGTAAAGAGAAAATGCAGATATCCTAATAGTTCAATGTAAGTACTCGATCCTCGGGTTGAAATAAAATAGTTTTAGGTCAATTTCACTAAGATATCGTATCTTTTTCATCATGTAGCTCGCGACACGAGTGTTGGAGAATAAAATTGCCCGCAGATTGAATTAGGTTGGGCATCACTGATCTAGAACAAAGCGAAGATGTAGAAAACTTGATCGAAACTACAAGAAATGCATCTAAATCTAGAACAAAGCGAAGGTGTAGAAAACTTGATCGAAACTACAAGAAGTGCATCTAAATCTAGAACAAAGCGAAGGTGTAGAAAACTTGATCGAAACTACAAGAAGTGCATCTAAATCTAGAACAAAGCAAAGGTGTAGAAAACTTGATCGAAACTACAAGAAGTGCATCTAAATCTAGAACAAAGCGAAGGTGTAGAAAACTTGATCGAAACTACAAGAAGTGCATCTAAATCTAGAACAAAGCGAAGGTGTAGAAAACTTGATCGAAACTACAAGAAGTGCATCTAAATCTAGAACAAAGCGAAGGTGCAGAAAACTTGATCGAAACTACAAGAAGTGCATCTAAATCTAGAACAAAGCGAAGGTGTAGAAAGAATTTCCATACAATTCAAATAATACAATTCAAAGTCGAATTTATTTTCTAATACAAAATATTAATTTTCACTTATTATCCTTATTCCCACTCAGACTACGCCCCGAGCAATCAGCTTCGCATAGGGCCCCGCAAATGTTAGGACCGGCCCTGCGACCACCGTTTTATTTTCGATACTAATGTCAGGTAAGCCTACCCATTATAGTTTGATGGACTCAGGGTCGCCCTTTAAATCCCGAAATTAAAAATCCCAGCCTTCACTGAGATTTGGAAGCCAAGCTCTTTACGACTCGGCCACCACGCCCCCAAGATAAGATAAGATAGGATAAAATAAGACGTGACAAGATAATTTTATTGGCCCAAGGAAATGGAAATTAATTTAGTTTCACTACAATTGTCCACCTCAGCATTACTATAATAACCATAACAAAATAATATTGCTAACACAAACCACATTCACAGTACAGCAACAGTAACTATAAAAACAACTTTATGTGATGCACTAACACACTGCACAATATGAAGCATCCACAATCAATGTACCTGGTAAATAATGACAAAGTAAGAAAATTAGCTTTTAAGAGAATAGTAGTTTTACATAAGCTTAGAAAACCTAAATGCCAAGTGTGAACTCACTATGATAGAAGGAAGACCTTGGCTATGGGACGAAAGTAAGCACTATTGTGGACAATAAATGTAATGACAAAGTGAACGCCTTTGATGCCATTCTCTCTCTGTCCTTCTCTTTGTCAACGTGCAAGGATATCACCATGGACCATTCAATCAATGGATTTATAAGAGACGTTTATAATTAGATACAAGATAATAAATTTGTTCGACCCACTTCCTTTACATTTTCATTTCGAGCAGATACAAAAGAGAAGTTGATCATACTGAGAGAGCAAGCGCTAGAGATACGGAGAGAAGCGAGAGAGACGGGGAGAGAGACAGGGAGAGTTGAGGGGGGGGGGGGAGAGACAGAGAGAGACCTCGAGACGGATTGTCAAGAGCGATAGAGACACAATAGAAAGAAATGAAGTCCATGACGCAACAGCAAAAAGTTTTTCATTCCAGCTCTAGACTGGCTATATTGGAACACAGCAGGGCCTAGACTGGCTATATTGGAACACAGCAGGGCCTAGACTGGCTATATTGGAACACAGCAGGGCCTAGACTGGCTATATTGGAACACAGCAGGGCCTAGACTGGCTATATTGGAACACAGCAGGGCCTGAAGTCAAGGCTCTCGGTATAAGTGTTGCGAAAGACAGTAACAAACTTTACTCTGCACTATGAACTGATCCTTTGTGTGTGCATGAGTGTGTGCATGTGTGTACTGGCTGATGCAATTTTTAGAAGGATAGTTATATACTCACAAGTCTGTTCGACGTGACAACGTGAAATTGGTCTAAACTGCCCACAGTTGTGACGTTGCAGGTCAATGTTGTTGAGGCGTGGTCTCAGATGGAGGCACGTGAGTGTAAATAAGAAGGGTAACGGAAGCGTAGGATACGTCTGACTATATATATATGACTATATATGACTATATATGACTATACATGACTATTTATGACTATATATGACTATACATGACTATACATGACTATATATGACTATACATGACTATATATGGCGTAAATAGTATATTTGAAGTCATATAACATCACCATGTTTCTGAATATTTCTAGACTGGCATTAAAAGCCTGTAATATTTGCTAAAAATCAAGTTTATATTGTTTCAAATTAAAGACGTTTGAGCTTGTGTCCAAATTTAATTAATAAGCCAGCCTACAAGAGTAAGCAGGATAAGGTGAATAGAGCTACATGATGCTATATCACACGTCCAATATCATTTACTTTTTAAAGCAAAGCTTTTATTGAGCGAAATTGCATCGATTATTTTAAATCAATGATGTAGTTATTTTGTTGTAGGTCTATACTAACAGTAATACATTTGTGTCATTGGAAATAGGTGTATTATCATTCTACTTTAGCGAAACTTTCATCCTTATAGCATGCTTAGTGCTCTGTAGTCTAATCCCTTTTGTGGGCCACTTGGGTGAGGGGGAGGGGCGGGAGGTTTCCGTGCTACTTTTTATAAAGCAATTTAAACAAAAAAAAAGTTGCCCGAACCTGAACTCGAGGTCTCTAACCTCCATGGCAGAAGGCCGACATGCTAGCCACTGAGCTATTCAAGTACGTAAACAAATAGAAAGTTTTATATATTATTATTAGTTGAAAATGTTAAGAGAAGGACCTCATTGTCTACACAAGGCTTATCTCCCCCTAGTTAAGAAGGCGCATTGTCTGTATAAAACAAAATTAAATAAATACGACGAATGTATTATTTAATTGTTTTTTTTTCACTGATTTGTGTGACGATATTCAATAGTTATGAAAAATTTCATCTTGATCCGAGAATGAAAAGTATAACAGAGAACGTGTAAGGATTGCACACAGAGTGAGTTGATAGAAGCTTTGTTAAACCACTCACTCTACTCATCGATGTATGTGTGCTCAATGAGATTGATTGTGTGTGCTAAATCAGATTGATTATGTGTGCTAAATCAGATTGATTATGTGTGCTCAATGAGATTGATTGTGAGTGCTAAATCAGATTGATTATGTGTGCTAAATCAGATTGATTATGTGTGCTAAATCAGATTGATTATGTGTGCTCAATGAGATTGATTATGTGTGTTAAATCAGATTGATTAAGTGTGCTCAATGAGATTAAATGTGTACGGCCTGTGACGTAGGTGAGGTGACTGAGCTGACTACGTGAGACTGTTACTGTAACACATAAATAATGACTCTGAGTTTTAAAAAAAAAAGCTTATACATTTCCCATCTTGTTTTACAGCCGACTTCCTTGCTAATCCTCTACATGGAATATCTCTATGCCTTCCTCTGTCAATGAAATCCCCCAATGGCTCTGTTTAAAAGAAATCTCTTTAATAATTCTGAAGCCCTCATTCTGTATTCTATACCATCTATCATCACAACAAGAATATTTTTATTCCCATCCTACGCACATAGAGATAATTCAATTTACCGCTATTGTAAACACATTAGCATACCGATGGATGAAAAAATAATATATATATATATATATATATATATATATATATATATATATATATATATATATATATATATATATATATATATATATAAAGTGAAAGAGTCTAACTTTCAATTATACGCGCAGTCTAAAGACACAACTGTTACGTATATATTTAGTGGAGTAATTATATTTAAAGTCGATGTACGGGCTGTAAAAAAACAAAACCTGAGACATAATTAAAGGACTAACAGAAAAAAAAAGGAACAGTTTCAATTTTCTAACCGGGTCTCTAAAGTGCAACTGTTGCATCTAATGCGCCCAGATAAGCACAAAGTACTTGATAAAAGTGCACACAATGCATTAAAAAAGCATGTCAAGGTTTTCCTAACGTGTAAAGGTTATCCAAACGCCAACACATTGTTTTTCTTCAGATATAGTCTCGAAATTACGCAAAAGCTAAAAATAGTTAAGGGGAGATTATAATTAAATCAAATTAAAAAATAACCGTAATCGAGAATATTCTAGGCGATATAAGGTGCAAGAATTGTAAAAAAAACAACAACATGTGATTCACATACAAAATCCATTTCCGTGCATTGTTTTGAAATTAATTTTCATTGCGTATTTTTAAAAATATTGAATTTGCTTATTCTTATAAAAATTGAAATTCACTTTATTATAATATTTAATTTTGTGAATTTTACTACAGAATTAGATTCTAGTGGTAAACATTTACAATATGTCAGCAGACTTATCGTCTGATAATATGGTGTACATGCATAGCGACCTGCAAATGTTGGACATTGTCATAATGTAGGTTACCGTAAAACTCTCCGATAAGCTTGAAGTATTAGACACTAAAATTGAAATTGCAAACTCATAAATTTACTATAATGGCAATAATGTGTTACAGTGGTGTGCAATCATGGAAACCAGTAGTAAGTAGTCATAGAAATCAGTGGAATGAAGTCAAAAGTAATTTTCACGACACAATAAGCAATGTCAAGGACGTTAAACTGAACTGAATGTTGCCAACTAAAATAGAACCTACAAAACAGAAGAGCTGAGAATACTGGAGTCTGCAGTGCTACAGACAGAAGAGCTGAGAATATTGGAGTCTGCAGTGCTACAAACAGAAGAGCTGAGAATACTGGAGTCTGCAGTGCTACAGACAGAAGAGTTGAGAATACTGGAGTCTGCAGTGCTACAAACAGAAGAGCTGAGAATATTGGAGTCTGCAGTGCTACAGACAGAAGAGTTGAGAATACTGGAGTCTGCAGTGCTACAAACAGAAGAGTTGAGAATACTGGAGTCTGCAGTGCTACAAACAGAAGAGCTGAGAATACTGGAGTCTGCAGTGCTACAAACAGAAGAGCTGAGAATACTGGAGTCTGCAGTGCTACAAACAGAAGAGCTGAGAATACTGGAGTCTGCAGTGCTACAAACAGAAGAGCTGAGAATATTGGAGTCTGCAGTGCTACAAACAGAAGAGCTGAGAATATTGGAGTCTGCAGTGCAACAAACAGAAGAGCTGAGAATATTGGAGTCTGCAGTGCTAGAAACAGAAGAGCTGAGAATATTGGAGTCTGCAGTGCTAGAAACAGAAGAGCTGAGAATATTGGAGTCTACAGTGCTACAAACAGAAGAGC
The DNA here is from genome assembly GCF_947242115.1 of Biomphalaria glabrata. Classification (NCBI taxonomy): domain Eukaryota; kingdom Metazoa; phylum Mollusca; class Gastropoda; family Planorbidae; genus Biomphalaria; species Biomphalaria glabrata. The sequence continues at coordinate 19,112,089 of NC_074723.1, read as the reverse complement.
TGAGAATATTGGAGTCTGCAGTGCTACAGACAGAAGAGTTGAGAATACTGGAGTCTGCAGTGCTACAAACAGAAGAGTTGAGAATACTGGAGTCTGCAGTGCTACAAACAGAAGAGTTGAGAATACTGGAGTCTGCAGTGCTACAAACAGAAGAGCTGAGAATACTGGAGTCTGCAGTGCTACAAACAGAAGAGCTGAGAATATTGGAGTCTGCAGTGCTACAAACAGAAGAGCTGAGAATATTGGAGTCTGCAGTGCAACAAACAGAAGAGCTGAGAATATTGGAGTCTGCAGTGCTAGAAACAGAAGAGCTGAGAATATTGGAGTCTGCAGTGCTAGAAACAGAAGAGCTGAGAATATTGGAGTCTACAGTGCTAGAAACAGAAGAGCTGAGAATATTGGAGTCTGCAGTGCAACAAACAGAAGAGCTGAGAATATTGGAGTCTGCAGTGCTACAAACATAAGAGCTGAGAATATTGGAGTCTGCAGTGCTAGAAACAGAAGAGCTGAGAATATTGGAGTCTGCAGTGCAACAAACAGAAGAGCTGAGAATATTGGAGTCTGCAGTGCTACAAACAGAAGAGCTGAGAATATTCGAGTCTGCAGTGCAACAAACAGAAGAGCTGAGAATATTGGAGTCTGCAGTGCTACAAACAGAAGAGCTGAGAATATTGGAGTCTGCAGTGCTAGAAACAGAAGAGCTGAGAATATTGGAGTCTGCAGTGTTAGAAACAGAAGAGCTGAGAATATTGGAGTCTGCAGTGCTAGAAACAGAAGAGCTGAGAATATTGGAGTCTGCAGTGCTAGAAACAGAAGAGCTGAGAATATTGGAGTCTGCAGTGCTAGAAAGTGCCCAAAAAATAACCCTAACAGCTTAAAAGAAAAACTTAGCTTATTTACACTTCCTTTATTCTGTACACCAGATACACCAAAGATATTGCTATTTATGGATTTGTCGCCATGTATGAAAATCCCCAATAGAAACCAATGGTGTGCTCTTTTTTCTTGGTATGGCAGCAATTTTCTTTTCAACTTACGGTGGGCAGAAGTTTCAAGGGGCTGTATAGCACGGCGGAGAAGGCTGTATATGGCCCGCAGGCTAAGGTTTGGTCATCAATGTTCTAAACAATATCTGAACGAGATTCAAATGTCCATTATTTGCTTTATGAAATCTAAGATCGAAGATGATTTCTGGGGGATTATTTGTTATGGATATTGTCAGTCACTTCTGTAAATGTAGTCAATCTATTTCCATTGAATGCACTAGTGAAGTGGAACTCAAAGACTTAAGTAATTCAAACGAGGTATGTTTGCGCGCATTGATCCAACGGGGTTTTGTAGATGAATCGCATTGGACGCCGTCTGGAGAAAGAGTTATGATCGTTTCAGGGACGCTCCGGGATAAAATCTAATCGCCACAAGTGTTCTCTTTGGCTGGAGGTAAACAAAAGTTGCCAGACATATTGACGCGTTCTTTCCTTCCTCTGCAAATACCATTTCTCTTATAAGAAATACGATCAGTGGGAAATGTTATAGATTATTGCGGTGTGGTGGAGCCTAATTAGAACACATGCTCTCTCAATGTGTAAGGAAATTTTCACTGTAATGAATTTTACTGATAAATCTTGTCTGATTTTGGAAATCTGAACATTAAAAATAATATAGTAATAAAACGTGAATACTAGTGGAAAGACCATAGGAGAAAAACAAATCCCACAAGGAGATATATATATATATGCAATAAGAGAAACTCATACTTATAAAAGCTATATAGATTTTAAACATACATTAACATCATATAAGTTACAATTTGTACAAAACTTATATCAACTCACTCTGCCTGCCTGTATGTCAGTTTGTCCGTTTGTCTTGTTCCGAGTTCTCAGATCAAGTTGAAACTTCGCAAATTCTCATTGGCATAGATAACATGAATCAATAAGTAATCAATTAGTCAATAAATACTGGTAATCAATTATTTTGTTTGATACCAACAATGGAAAATAATCCTTCAGTATTCATAAATATGGCTAAAATTGTTGGGGTTAGTTCCCTTAAATAATTGTTGACGCTATTTCTCCCTCGCGCATTCTGCTTTCAAGTTGATACTTTAAACAATTATTTATTATACCTAACAATACATGAATCAATAAAAAAAAAACATACCCAATAACAGGGCCGGACTTAGGTCACTGCAACCTATGCGGTCGAAGTGGGCCTCGCACTTTCATAGGCCCCGCGCTAATTCTAGGTGTAAATTATCGAATTAAAACATTATAACTAATATATAGTAACATGTTTTATCGCAACTTCCTGATCTTCTAGGGGCAATTGGAAATCACATGTAATTGCAAAATATACTTAAAAGTTCTGGAGATATTCTGAAATTAAAAATATCCAGAAAAGTCATACAAATCTCCTGAAAAAATATACCAAATTGTCATTTTGTGTTGCCAATCCTTTGTGAGATAAAAAAAAACGGCATTGTCAGCATTCATATGATGAAAATTTAAGACGAATGTATCTTCTAATTGAAAATCTTAATGTTGACATTATGGTTATCCCTACCCAGACTAGGCCCCGAGCAATCCATTTCGCATAGGGCCCCGCAATGGCTAGGACCGTCCCTGCCCAATAAGTAAATTAATTATTGGTAATTAATTATTTTGTTTGATATTGAAAAGGGGAAATAATTTGTACAGTTGTACATAACTGATAGTTATAACTTTAAGGGTGGAGTTCTTCCGCTTTAGATTAGTTTTGTTTAAAAAAGGATTTTTCATGTTTTTTTGTTACCACTCTACAACCACAGAGATAATACAAGACGCTGACATTAAAGCACTAGCGGATCCAGAACTTTGGAGTGGGGGGAGCGATGTTTTTCCAAACCCTAACCCTACGCATAAACGTACACACACACACACACACATATATGTATATATATATATATATATATATATATATATATATATATATATATATATATATATATATATTTATATATATATATATATAAATATGAGAATAAAAAAAAGCAGCATTTCTCAACCGTCGGCGAAAAACAAAACAACTGGGGCAGCGCTATAAGGTTCTCTGGTGAAGTTCGGGGCGAAGCCCCGACCCCATAAGCGTTTTCTTGCTTTTTTCACTGCAGAAACGCATTCTCCTGACAAGTACAGCTCATTCTTCACAATGTAGTTCGGGGCGAAGCCCCGACGCCAAAAGCGTTTTCTTGCTTTTTTCACTGGAGAAACGCATTCTCCTGACAAGTACAGCTCATTATTCATCAATGGAGTACGGGGCCCCGACGCCAAAAGCGTTTTCTTGCTTTTTTGACTGCAGATACGCATTCTCCTGACAAGTACAGCTCATTCTTCACAATGTAGTTCGGGGCGAAGCCCCGACGCCAAAAGCGTTTTCTTGCTTTTTTCACTGCAGAAACGCATTCTCCTGACAAGTACAGCTCATTATTCATCAATGGAGTACGGGGCCCCGACGCCAAAAGCGTTTTCTTGCTTTTTTGACTGCAGATACGCATTCTCCTGACAAGTACAGCTCATTCTTCACAATGTAGTTCGGGGCGAAGCCCCGACGCCAAAAGCGTTTTCTTGCTTTTTTCACTGCAGAAACGCATTCTCCTGACAAGTACAGCTCATTCTTCACAATGTAGTTCGGGGCGAAGCCCCGACGCCAAAAGCGTTTTCTTGCTTTTTTCACTGCAGAAACGCATTCTCCTGACAAGTACAGCTCATTATTCATCAATGGAGTACGGGGCCCCGACGCCAAAAGCGTTTTCTTGCTTTTTTCACTGCAGAAACGCATTCTCCTGACAAGTACAGCTCATTATTCATCAATGGAGTACGGGGCGAAGCCCCGACGCCAAAAGCGTTTTCTTGCATTCTTCTCTGCAGAAACGCATTCTCCTGACATCTACAACTCATTACCCATAAATGAAGTTAGGGGCGAAGCCCCGACGCCAAAGCGTTTTCTTGCATTCTTCTCTGCAGAAACGCATTCTCCTGACATCTACAACTCATTACACATAAATGAAGTTCGGGGCGAAGCCCCGACGCCAAAAGCGTTTTCTTGCATTCTTCTCTGCAGAAACGCATTCTCCTGACATCTACAACTCATTACACATAAATGAAGTTCGGGGCGAAGCCCCTACGCCAAAAGGGTTTTCTTGCATTCTTCACTGCAGAAACGCATTCTCCTGACCTGAAGCTCATTATTCATACTATTAAAAAACGACCTTTCGAATAATGTTGTACTTGAAAAATATTCTAATTTGAATTTATAGGCCCATAATACATTGCAAATAAAACCGATTTGTTCCTTGAAAAGATAGGATACCCCACGTATTTAGATCGCCGCCGAAAAAAAACTTATTCGATAAATATTATTCAAGAAAACTCTAGTATAAATTGTGAGTTATAGTCCCAAATTTATTTAGCTAGAAAAAAATCAGATTGAAAAGGTTGGGAAAAGGTGACTATGAAAAGGTTATTTGAGGTTAGAACTCATCTCAATCATGACTCTTATACTGAATAATTTCGTTTGAATTCTAACTTTTCCAATGCAAAGTCTTTCTTAAAATACTTATGATAACTTCATGTGAAATTACAAAAACTCTGTCTGGAAATGGGAATGGCGGTAGAGTGAAAACGATTAATCCTCGCTCCTTTACTAATTTCTGCTAAAGATTGCATTTGGCATTAAAGAATAGGTATGGAGCGACTCGATATAAGAATTTTATTTATAGTATATATAAATTATACTAGTGACAGATTTTTTTAATTTTGTAATTTCTTAACTATAATACAAAAAGAAAAAGTATTGATTTGTCCGATGGGGGAAATGCGATTGCATGTATCGCCCCTCCCACCTGATACAACCCTTTTTCATTTAAATTAACTAATGATACAATTTGAGATTTGAGTGTGGTACGACATATTTACAATGGGTCACATATTAATACGTAGTTTATATTATATAGATATTCAACAAATTTTATTCACAAACTATGATTCTCCACAAAAATAGGACCGCCCCCCCCCAGCACTCAGAGGGCTAGAGTGGGGAGGGCAGTACATGCAATCGCCCCCCCCCCCTCACCCCACCGAATTGGCCAAAATACCAGAAAGGGAGAAACATAATATAAAATTTATATATTAATTCAACTAATTTTGTTCACAAACTATGATTTCTCCATAAAAACGGACCGCCCCCCCCCCACTCAAATGGTTTAGGTGGGAAGGGCAGAAGAGGTATTCGTCCCCCCCCCCCCCCACCAATCGGCAAACAGGGAACGACATAATATAAAGATCGGTTAAAATATCAATAACAAGTTACAAGGATATAGATATTTAATTGATTTGTTAGCAGGCTGTGATTTCTACCAATAAATTGGACCGCCCCCCCCCACTCGAAAGTGTAGGGGGGGCGGGATTGATACCATCGCCCCCCCCCCGACCCCACCAAATCGGCCAACATACTAGAGGGGGGGGGGCGAAATAATCTAAAAATAGGTTGAAATATAAATAATTAGTATATATTTTTAACATAAGTAATAAATTCGTATACAAATTGTGTGAATCTTATACTAAAGTTCGTCCGCCCCCCCCCCCCCTTCGTGGGGGGGGGGGGGTCGGCCGAGTGGGGGGGGGGGCGATCGCCCCTACCTCCCCCCCCCCCCCTGGATCCGCCAGTGCATTAAAGAAAAAACACTTTTGTTTCCTTGCTAATGAAATTGTTAAATACAAACTAAATTTTTGTTTCAAACGTCTCTGCTAAAACTGGAGTGCAACTTTGGTAGAAATGTTCATATCTCATATTCTAATTTAATACGAAGCGATTGATGACATAAGCGTGTCAAGAATCGTGAAACGCCAGGTTTGCCATTTTGATATTTCATCCAATCATTTTTCACTTCCTTGATTTAATATCCAGGCTGTAAGAACGCTACGTCACTAAAACATGCAGACACATATATTCACTCATACCCTCACATATATTTACACATATTCTCACACATTCAGACACATATATTCACACATACTCTCACATACTGATACATTGATACTGTTCCTAACACTCTCAACTCTCTCTATCAGATATCCCTTAGCCTCATTATGAATGTGCTGAGCAGGCCTTGACCTCTTCGTCAGCCTAGAGCCACGAGTACGAGAGAACAGCTGTACCAGTCCTAATGCCGTTGACTTAAGGAGGCCCAGATAAACATTGGGGCAATAAAGAAGTTATCGCATGTCTGGCAGAGCGATCATTAACTGATATCATCATCACTTCAGCTCCGTATGACACACCCACGTCTACCCACAAACCATCCCATTGCGCTGACTTTAATGTAGTCATCCAAAAGTGAGTCTCACGATGTTTAGTCTTGCACTAATCAGTCTGACTATCAGCTTGTAAATTTATTGCCTTTTTTCTCTGCGTGATGGAGTCGTGAGCAGAAATATAAGCGTTTATCAGTCAGAAGACAGGAGTGAAAATAATAATGATTGTCAACGGTTACGCTAGAAAACTATATATATATATATATATATATATATATATATATATATATATATATATATATATATATATATATATATATATATCATGGGTGTAGCCAGGATTTTTTTTCGGGGGGAGGGGTTGCACTATTTCCGGTATGAAAGCCAACAAAATACATATTCTGAGGCATCTACATGCTTTATCCTGCTATTAAGAAGTTTTATTTCAAAAAACTAATGAGCTATTCTTACTAACTTAGATCCTCCCACGCCGTGCGGCGCATTGGGCGGTGTTTCCGTCACTGGCAATGTCTGAAGCCTCTTCACACCTGCTCTGAGGACCTACATGAAAGTGTGGCGTGAAGTTGTACTAGGATGTCCCTTTTTGCTCTTGATATATATATATATATATATATATATATATATATATATATATATATATATATGTGCCTTTTTATTTCTCTTTCAAAACGTTGATCTCTATAATATTGTTAGTTCATTAGTGTTTTCTAACCATGATTGTTCGTGCCGGACTTATAAACGCATTCCATTCATCATCATCATCATCATCAAACTCCATTAGAGTGAGGGCTTGAGAGGCTCAAATCCTCTCTTGTAAAAGCCCTGGACAGAAACCCTGCTGTCTTGCGTAGTCACCATACAGGTCGAGAATTTTGGGTTTCCCAGACCTGTCGAGACGGAGATCAGCAAGTCTGGGGCAGTCAAACAGAATATGAGGCACGGTTTCCTCTTATTCCCCGCAGCGGGGCACCGTGAATCAAAATTTGGCCATAGCCGCGAGAAATATGAGCCAACAGGACAGTGGCCTGTCCTGCACTGTGCTATAATAGCTTGCTCAGGCCTGGACAGCCTCCACCACGGGGAAGTGCGGTCAGGGCGCCTCATGCGCTCCCAGACTCCACAGGCTTTTTGGGACTTGTCCCAGCACTCAAACCACTTTTCCATTTCTGTTTTTTGTATTATAGTCAGGGCTTGATGAAAGCTTACAGCCTGATCAGTGGGTGGAATTTGCCCTCCCTGGTGGGCCAAAGAGTCTGCGATTGTGTTGCCAGTCACACCTATGTGACTCGGTACCCACTGCATTATTACAGGGGTGCCATAGCATTGTTTGATGTTATGTGAAGCCATGATGACACTGTTGATATTGGGGGGCCATGGTCCGGGGCTTTGCAAAGCCTGTAGTACAGATTTTGAGTCAGTGACCACAACAATCTGTGTTGCCCTCAAATGTCCCTCGCTGAGTTGAGAGTCAATGACTTTTAAGGCTTCACAGACTGCCATGGTCTCCGCATCAAAACTGCAAACACTACCACATGGTCCAAAGATTTTGACGTTCTAAGAGCCAAGAAAGTCGATGTAGGCTCCATAGCCTGCTCTTCCAGAATCTATTGATGCCGACCCATCAGTGTATGCAAAAATAGCACTGGGCTTGAAGGTATTAATGGTCTCCAGAGCTAGGATTTGAAGGTCGTTAGATGAATGGCTTTGCTTAGTGGCATTAGGGTCTACTAATTTCAAGCGTATGTCTGGGGTTGTTGGGCGACACCAAGGGGGAAGGGGATGAAAGCGTTGAATGTTTTGTCGGTTGGTGGAGAGGCCAGCTTCATCAGATAGTCTAGTGGCATGATGCATAAAAGACTGCATCTGGATACGTCTTCTGCACCTCCAACCATCCACTAGTTTTCTAGCTGGGAGGTATTCATCCAGCCTTTTATACCGCTCATAGCAGGTCAGTACTGACCTTTCCCTCCTAAGGGTTAGTGGACCTATATTAGCCATTATTTCAGCCGCATTTACTGGACTTGTCCTAAAGGTTCCACAGACAAATCTTAGTACTTGGGACTGTATTTTATCAAGTTGTTCAAGAGCAGTCCTAGAGCCATAAATTTGCACAGGTAGGCTGTAGTCTATCTGTGATCGGACTGCTCCTAAATACAGGGATCGGAGCATGTCTGCTCGGGCTCCCCACTTCGTGGATGCCAGCTTCCGCACAATGCAAAGTTTCAATGAGGCCTTTCTTACAACATCCTGGATGTGCTCACACATTTTTAGTTTGCGATCTAAAGTTACACCAAGGTACTTGGGTAGCTTTTCCATGCTGAGAGCCACTCCGTTGAGGGAGAGCTGGAAAGGTTGCCCGAGAATGCCAGTCCCGAGCGTGAACAGAGAATAGACCGTCATGGAGGTGTTTATTTCTAGCCTCCATTTTTGTGTGTATGAGTAGAGCGTATGGAGGTCTTCTTGTAGCACTTTTTGTATAGAGGTTGCGCTCCTTCCGGATTTCCAAAGGACAATATCATCAGCATATAGCAGCTTTTGGCATTTTAGCTGAGCCGGTAGGTCATTTATGAAGGGCGTGAAAAGGGCGCATGACAGGACGGAGCCCTGGGGGAGGCCGTGCTCGAGGGTCATTTCCCCTGAGACTTCTCCGTACATCCTTGTTCTTATTGTACGCTCTTGTAGGAAGTCTCTAATCCAGTAATATATCCGTCCCCGCAACCCCACGGCTCTTATCTTATGAAGTAAACCAGGCCGCCATACTTTATCATATGCCTGTTTTAAGTCAATGAAGACTGCGTATGTGCTTTCGGTCCTTTGGAATCCATCTGCTACGCTCTGCACAAAGATGTTGACTTGGTCTATAGCGGACATTCCAGCCCTGAAACCAGCCTGTTCTGGAGCTATAAGACGGGCACTCTCAAGGTACCAAACCAGACGCATTCCATTAACACTTATACTTGTAATGACAAATCTACGCCCCTCATGCCATATAGAGCTATTGTAGTAAAGTAAGTAAAGTAAAGATCCCCTTTCAGACCTTGTGTAAAGGTCATCTGTTTCTGTGGCCTACGGTTAACGAGGGCGTCATGTGGCCAGTACAACGACAAACCGCCTTTCCTTTTCCCCAACTAATGTCATTAGAGCTGGGTGGATTCTGAAATACCGAAATTAAAAATCCCATTCTTCACCAGGATTCGAACCCGGGATCCCCGGTTCGGAACCCAAGCGCTTTACGCTCAGGCACCGCGCCTCATACGGCTAATGACGTGGTCAAATTTTCCCCCTAAAAATGCTATGTCCACAGTGCAGAAAAAAAAAGAGAACAAAAAAAAAAGTACTGAAGCAGACGGTACTCGCGTGTCCGAAATTTATATGGCCCTCGTTGGTCGAGAAAGCTTGGACCTCATTTTTATCTACCATCCCAGACAAATGCAATTCCCTTGACCATTCCAGAGCTCGCATCTTAAGATACATTGGTCACCTAACACTGTCAAATGTACACAGTTTAACCGCATCTATCAGCGCGCGTCTGGTGATCGAGTATCGATCTGGTCCTTACCCAGTTATCTCTAGTACGCGTAGGTAATGGCTCCAACAGACGCGTCGTTAATACAATGATGGCTGTCTTAGATCTAAAACCTTAATGAAGAGCAGGGACAGGGATTAAAAGCCAAGACGGTTCAATAACAACAAAAAAGTTTCTTGGTTTATCTCAAGACAAAGAGATGGCAATGTTTCTTCAGTCTTGTCAGGTCAGCAATGTGATGTCTAGACAGCTTTATTTAACAACTTTTCGCACATTTGTCCGGTGGTTTTGTCGTCGGCTCTATTTCTATACTAATAGCATTGGACACCAACAGTCATAGAGGAACCTGTAGATAAGTACCTTGGAGAAGATGGTAGTATCAGCCTTCATTACACGCAAAGCAGGGGTGTAAATAACAGTTAAGTTCTCCTTTCAGACATATTGATCTTTAGAGCAGATGATGACCGACGGTTAACGAGGGTGTCATGCGGACAGCAAAATTACTTTATTTTCCCAAAGCAAAGTCCGGCAGCCATTTAATTTTGGTTGACACGGGGGCGCCTATAAGTCCTGAGTTTAAAAATCCCAGTCTTTACCAAGATTCGAACCCGCGACCCTTTGGTTCGGAAGCAAAACACTTAACCTCTCAGCCACCGCGCAGTTACTGGTCTAAAATTAGAGTATGAAAAGATAGTAATATAAGATTAGATAGACATTATCTTGGCCAAGCTCTCCTTGAACTATTGAGCGAAAAAGAATGAGATAAAAGCCAGAGAAGTTTACAAACTAGCGGCCTCCTTTCCCAGCCAGAAATCGTTTTAAATGTCAAGGCCAAGGACTAACTGCTGCTCTGGCATGTTCTTGTATAAGGTCATCGATAAGCCATTCAGCATGATACACATCTTCTGACGCTGCACTTGAACCAAATTACTCTGGTATTACGCTCTGTCAGCTCCGTGATTGCGATAGTTGGATAGCAATGTTAATAGCACATAGAAGCTGATGCAACGTTAACATAAAAAAGTTATTGACATTATCAGATGAATAATGGTGTAAGAGAAGATTGTATTTTGGTCGCTACTCCCGTGGGCATGCATTGTAGCAGGTGCCCGCGACAGACACTTTAACCTAATAGTCAGTTAATGACGAGTCTTTCATGATGGATACTCGTTGCCTGAATACACCTCACATCATGGGCGTAGCCAGGGGGGTGGGGTTTGAACCCCGGAAATAACGGAATTTAGTGAATGATTTTTTACTTTGATTTTGTTTATTTTATGTGAGATTTTAATACTAAACCATCAATTGCCCCAGCACAACCAATGGGGTTTTGAGTTTAAAACCCCTTACCAGGGGGTTTTGAGTTTAAAACCCCCTACCAGGGGGGTTCGAGTTTAAAACCCCCTACCAGGGGTTTTGTGTTTAAAACCCCCTACCAGGGGGGTTCGAGTTTAAAACCCCCTACCAGGGGTTTTGTGTTTAAAACCCCCTACTAGGGGTTTTGAGTTTTAAATCCCCTACTTGGGGTTTTTGTAGTTAACCCCCCCCCCCTCTTCTATAAAACAAAACAAAACAAAAATGCAAACGAAAATCCCCTAATTCCAAGAGCACAGTTAAGGGAGATTTTGATTTTAAAACCCCCTCCAAAAGTTACGATAAACCCCCTCTTCAATATAAAAAAAAAGTTAATTACGCACTCAAAATGTTATGAGCGTAGCTAAATGGGTTTTGACTTAGTTTTTAGTTTAAACCCCACTCAGCGGGGTTTGAAGGTAAAAAATACCTCTTTAATAATAAAAACAAAGCAAATTATACACTCAAAATGTTTTGAGTATAGTAAAATGGGTTTTGAGTTTAAACTCCCCTCCAGTGGAGTTTGAAGCTAAAAAGTACCTCTTCAATATAAATAAAAGCAAATTACTGACACTAAAATCTATGAACGCAGCCAAAGGGGGGTTTGAGGCTAAAAAATGCATCTTCAGTGTAAGAAAAAAGCAAATTACGCACTCAAAATGCTATGAGAGTTGCCAAAAGGGGTTTTGAGTTTAAACCTCCATTCAGAGGGGTTTAATGCTAAAAATACCTCTTCAATATAAAAAAAAAAGCAAATTACACACTAAAATTATTTGAGCGTAGCCAATCCAATCGGGGGTTTTGAGTTTAAACCCCTCTTCTACAGATGGCGTTTGTTTAAAGTTTAAAACCCCTCCAGATGGTTTTGACTTTAAGATCCCCCTACAGAGCATTTTGAGGTGGAAAACCCCCAACAGATGATTTTGACGATAAAACTTCTCTTTTCGATATAAAATCTAAAGCAAACTACAGTCACTTAATTCCAAGAGCGTATTCAAGAGTGGTTACACATTTTTACCAGTGGCAGGGCTCCCTTAATAAACTGTAGTGAATAGTCATCTGCCGAAATTGAAAAACACTAAATGTGGCTCAACAAAGATGGCTAAGACAGATTTTAGTAAAAAAAATCCTGGCTACGCCCATGCCTCACATAGTCTACGTTTTTAAGAATACAATTTTTTTTGAGATGGTTGATTGGTACGTTATAGTTCCGTGATAGTCTATCATAAGACTTTGGTGCGTTATTGTAATAAAGTTGTCATGTAGCTCCGTGATAGTCTATCATAACACTTTGGTGCGTTATTGTCATGTAGTTCCGTGATAGTCTATCATAAGACTTTGGTGCGTTATTGTCATGTAGTTCCGTGATAGTCTATCATAAGACTTTGGTGCGTTATTGTAATAAAGTTGTCATGTAGCTCCGTGATAGTCTATCATAACACTTTGGTGCGCTATTGTCATGTAGTTCCGTGATAGTCTATCATAAGACTTTGGTGCGTTATTGTCATGTAGTTCCGTAATAGTCTATCATAAGACTTTGGTGCGTTATTGTCATGTAGTTCCGTGATAGTCTATCATAAGACTTTGGTGCGGTATTGTCATGTAGTTCCGTGATAGTCTATCATAAGACTTTGGTGCGGTATTGTCATGTAGTTCCGTGATAGTCTATCATAAGACTTTGGTGCGGTATTGTGATAAAGTTGTCATGTAGTTCCGTGATAGTCTATCATAAGACTTTGGTGCGGTATTGTGATAAAGTTGTCATGTAGTTCCGTGATAGTCTATCATAAGACTTTGGTGCGGTATTGTGATAAAGTTATCATGTAGTTCCGTGATAGTCTATCATAAGACTTTGGTGCGGTATTGTGATAAAGTTGTCATGTAGTTCCGTGATAGTCTATCATAACACTTTGGTGCGCTATTGTCATGTAGTTCCGTGATAGTCTATCATAAGACTTTGGTGCGTTATTGTCATGTAGTTCCGTAATAGTCTATCATAAGACTTTGGTGCGTTATTGTCATGTAGTTCCGTGATAGTCTATCATAAGACTTTGGTGCGGTATTGTCATGTAGTTCCGTGATAGTCTATCATAAGACTTTGGTGCGGTATTGTCATGTAGTTCCGTGATAGTCTATCATAAGACTTTGGTGCGGTATTGTGATAAAGTTGTCATGTAGTTCCGTGATAGTCTATCATAAGACTTTGGTGCGGTATTGTGATAAAGTTGTCATGTAGTTCCGTGATAGTCTATCATAAGACTTTGGTGCGGTATTGTGATAAAGTTATCATGTAGTTCCGTGATAGTCTATCATAAGACTTTGGTGCGGTATTGTGATAAAGTTGTCATGTAGTTCCGTGATAGTCTATCATAAGACTTTGGTGCGGTATTGTGATAAAGTTATCATGTAGTTCCGTGATAGTCTATCATAAGACTTTGGTGCGTTATTGTGATAAAGTTGTCATGTAGTTCCGTGATAGTCTATCATAAGACTTTGGTGCGGTATTGTGATAAAGTTGTCATGTAGTTCCGTGATAGTCTATCATAAGACTTTGGTGCGGTATTGTGATAAAGTTGTCATGTAGTTCCGTGATAGTCTATCATAAGACTTTGGTGCGTTATTGTCATGTAGTTCCGTGATAGTCTATCATAAGACTTTGGTGCGTTATTGTAATAAAGTTGTCATGTAGCTCCGTGATAGTCTATCATAACACTTTGGTGCGCTATTGTCATGTAGTTCCGTGATAGTCTATCATAAGACTTTGGTGCGTTATTGTCATGTAGTTCCGTGATAGTCTATCATAAGACTTTGGTGCGTTATTGTAATAAAGTTGTTATGTAGTTCCGTGATAGTCTATCATAAGACTTTGGTGCGGTATTGTGATAAAGTTGTCATGTAGTTCTGTGATAGTCTATCATAACACTTTAGTGCGGTATTGTAATAAAGTTGTCATGTAGTTGGTTGCGTGATAGTCTATCATAAGACTTTAGTGCGGTATTGTGATAAAGTTGTCATGTAGTTAGTTCCGTGATAGTCTATCATAACACTTTGGTGCGTTATTGTAATAAAGTTGTCATGTAGTTGGTTGCGTGATAGTCTATCATAACACTTTAGTGCGGTATTGTGATAAAGTTGTCATGTAGTTAGTTCCGTGATAGTCTATCATAAGACTTTGGTGCGTTATTGTAATAAAGTTGTCATGTAGTTCCGTGACAGTTTATCATATAACTTTAGTTGCGTGATAATGGTAACGTTAAGATAAAGCTCCGTGACATAGCTTAACTCTTTCTCTCCTAACTGACGATACCAACGTTGATTCCACTAGAATGTGGTAAATAATTACGGAGAGAAAGAGTTAAATGTCATGTAAATAAACGAAGACACTGCACCTGTTACACACACGCTGTTATTGTCTCACTTTCAAAACAACAATAGCCTTTTGTTGTTTGCGGTCGTTGACTTATTGCAACGAAATGTTGTAAGTCAACTGAACCGCTGTAGGCGTAGTATTTGTTTCACTTTTAAGACTTGAAATAACATGAATCACTTCTTTGCGAACAAAACTAACTAGAACAATGACTACAATATAACAAAAATTCAGCTTGAGATCAAATACATTTATATTGTTATAAACCTGGTGGTATGGGGGGTATTGGTATGTGTGTAGTCAGCCGACGCAAATCGCCCCAGGCCAGCGCTAGACGATCGGTCAACCGTGACGAGTTACGACGGTCAACCGAGACGAGTGTCAACATGACGGTTCGGGAAAGATCGGCATCGTGAACAGAGCTCAGGAGCGTCACGAGGGATGTAGTCATCTGACCACCCTGAGTGGTCGAGCGACGTTCTGTCCGGTTCTAGAAGGCCATTAGGGACCCTATATAAAGAGCGGAGGTGTCGCAGTCAAGACGGTCCAGAGCCCGGTTTACTACATTCCAGTCGACTACAGCACAGCTCAGTGTAGTTTAGCGGTGTGGTTCTGTACGGAGTACCATCACGTACAGTTGAAACGAACGGCGTCTTGATCTTAGTCTGTGATCGAGTTCGACACATCGAGCCCAGTGTGTGAAGTCAGTCCTGAACTGTTGAACCCAGTGCAAGCCCGGAACGAGACGGAGAGGCCAGTGCAAGAGTTGATACGGCGGTACGGTTGATACGGAGAGATATTTGTACAGCCTGTATTACGTGTTGCCAATTATTCAGTATTGGCTGCAATTTATTTTACATTGAAGTGTTCCGTTACTTTGAGCCCTGAGTTGTCATGTTCTTTAAGTTGGTGGTGTAAGGTGCAGTTTCGCAGAGAGCCTGGATAGTGAGATTCGTAACAATATTTTAAACAAATCTAACGCACTATAAAAACACGTCATTACACTCTGGCATCCAGAAGTCGACTGGCGTACAAAGCTCACGACATTGCTGCTTATCTTGCATCATTTACATTGCATCGCTACCATCCATCACTAGCTTCATATCAACGCCAGTGTAGAAACACACACTCCATACCATTTCTTAACTCTTTCTCTTCGTTATTATTTTTCCACTTTTCGAAGGACTTTTTCATTTGGTTTATTACTATTTCAATACCCCTGTTATGATTAAGCTTCAATAGCCGTTGACTGTTATCAGAAAATGTTTTATTTGGTATATAAGTAAAAGGGAATGCAAGCTCTTTTTATATAACACAAAGTCAAGTTTATAAAATTAAACAATTTAATGAGGTCAAATCAACGATGGTATCGTCGATTAGGAGAGAAAGAGTTAAGACCATACTTTAAACCTTACCCCTCTTCAGACTATACTTCTAAATTACCTTCTTCAGACTATACTTCTAAATTACCTTCTTCAGACTATACTTCTAAATTATCTTCTTCAGACTATACTACTAAATTACCTTCTTCAGACTAAACTTCTAAATTATCTTCTTCAGACTAAACTTCTAAATTACCTTCGTAAGACTATAAGTTTAATATTACTTCTTTCAGACAAGAGCAGTGGCGCCACTTTTTTTGTTTTAGGCATGAGAACCATCAAATAGATTTTGGACACGAATGTCACGGCCACCTTACCTCAACCAATCAATGAGTCTAGTGTAACTGAGCGGGACTTAGCCTCTGCGGCCTTATTATGCACTGCTGGCAGACGTTTCTAGGACCGGCAAGCATCACGTGACGGACCGGATATGGTCCGCGGACCGTATTCTAATCAGCACTACCAAAGAATATCAATAAAAACATATTGAGCCCTCCTTTTTTCGTGAATATCGCACATTGTTATCTGTGTCTAAATTTATTTTTTACATAGAGTTCTATTTTAGTCCTGACACTAGACCCCCACTCCAGCAGGAGTCCAGCATCAAACACACTAAAACCTTGGTTTGCTTTGCGCCTTTGAAACAATTATTGTAATTAGAACGCCTTGAAAACCTTTATGGACGTTCTCAGCGCCTGAATGTGTTGTGAAAATGTAAAGCTGAATGCCAATGATGTATCATGTTTAAAGGATATTTATCATCCTTTTTTTTTCTTTACACCTTGAGATAATGAGTTTTTGATCATAAATCAAATGATTTGTGCCAAATTTAATAACACACTTTATCAGCACGGTTGCATAATAACTATTCGAGAAGCACAAAGCAATCGAAGACTCTCTTGTGGCTTGGGAATAATAATATAACAGAATTCTAGATTTTAAATAATAACAGATAATTTCTGTGTTACATTTTCACAAACATTTACAAACAGAAGGTTTGGATGCCAACGTGTTGCTGATAATCAAGTCACAATTTAAACCGATTGTACTTTTAAAATCTAAATGTTATGTTGACAACGACTACAAGATTGCGTTTTTTTTTGTTGTTTTTTTGTTTCCAATGAGGACTTTAAAAAGAAAGTATACCTTAACTCTACTGCAACAGAATTTAAAGGGGGTTGAACCCTCGACTACTGCTCTGACATGTGGTTTTAAATCCTGAAATCCACGGAAGCATAGTATTTTTTTCCCCATAAAAAATACGCTTTATTATTGGATTTATGATTGCGCGGCGCCTGGAGAGGGGGGGGGGGGGAGAAGTCTCCAGACATTGTTAAAAGGCTTGGCTGTGATAGGGCTAATTTATTAGTCTGAGCAATTTTGCCATTGTGTACGTGTTTCTAAGCGTGTGTGTGAGTGAGTGAGTGTATGCGTATCCAAGGTCAACATGGCAATGTTCGTATAAATGAGCCGATGTATTATAAACTCCATTGCTTCCCACCTTTACTGTATCATATAGAAAGGTATATCGTATTATAGATCTGTTTAGGCATTGTGTCTGAGTCGGAATATTTCAGAGATGTTTTGTAGATAAAAAGACCTAAATATTTTGTAGCATCTGTACAACATGAAACAAGAGTTGATAGAATTTCTGTTACATTCAACAAAATGTTATGATGCCTTGAGGTTCTAAAAAATCTACACCCTAGATCACATAATCGACACGCCCCTGCTTGTTTTTCTAGTCCTTCTAGTTTTGTAGGCTGTTTGACTTTTTTTTTATAGCTTTTAACTTCTAGGTTATGTCATGGTGTTAAAGTTAGAACCATTGAAAGAAGTATACTGTTATTAGAGACATATCTAAGCTTGGTAGGGTTAAAGGTATAGCTTCATTAGAAACGGATCTAAGCTTGCTAGAGTAAAAGTTATACTTTTATTAGAGACAGATCTAAAATTGTTAGAATTAAAGTTATAGCTTCATTAGAGACACGTCTAAGCTTAGGCATAATTTCTATTATCCTTTTTTTCCTCGTTAATATTTATATAATTATAAGTTAATCCTATTGACCAATGACACGATACAAATCTCCGTTCTCTTCTTTATCTTCCAATGTCTGTATGTCCTAATGATATACCAATGTTTGAATGCACTGACAGTGAGGATGTACATAGTGGACTGTGGAGTGTCTCTTTACACAGTCCCCGCTACGTGCTCATTACTTTGCCCTAGAAAATGTTATTCATCAAAGTATCGATCCCTTGGGTAAGGTATAAACCTATCAGCTGGTCAACTTCATGGGCCAGCCAGATAGTAGTGACGTGTTCACTGGCACGTAACGTGTTGGGTACACAAAATAAGCTACCTAAAACTACCCTGAATGTCATGATTTTGTTTTCAAATGAGATTAGCAAAGCCAGTGTAACTTTATACCTGTATAGGATTCTAATATGATACCAGGATTATGGATAATGCTACTAAAAGTCTATAATTTATAAGGCCTATAACGTGAGGCCGTCCCCCCATACAGAGAAACAGGAATTGTTACAATGCACTGCAAAATTTCTCCACTGCAAAGATACACCTTAAAGTACCTTAGAGTGATTAAACAGTACCAGCCTATAATTATTTGATTGGGACTTGATGAAATGTTTTCAGTTTTTTTGTTGCTTTTAGAGTTTAGACGACCAAAATAAATCGACAAAAGACGAAATTTTTTTTCACAATATTGCCAAGAATATGTCAAAGGTCAGCCTGTGGCCAGTGAATGATCACGTCCCTTGCCTCACACATACAAGAAAAAAATAATTTTAAATACAAAAACTCTTCGGCAACTCGTGTCAATATCTAGAGAATAGGAAGAGAAATGTAAGAATGACCAATGCAATAAAACTTGGACCAACCTTACTGCGAGTTGACTGCTTGTAGGTCTTCTATATAGTCAGAGCTGTACATGACGTTAGGTATCCTTCAACGTAGCGGAATAGATGTCATTAGTCTCCTCTTTTATAGAATTATCCAGCAAGGGTTTGGTCACAAAGGCTATGATAGTGACTCCGTAACAATTGATAGAAAAGCAGCTGCGATCCCTGGACACTTCACAATATAAGTAAATAGAAACTCTCTGACTGACTGAATCTTGTCACCTATTCTAGTATGTGATAATATAGATCTAGGTATAGATCTACTCTAGCATCTGAACTCCTCATAGAATACACATTGAAATAGATGAATATTAATTTGTAATTTTAAATCCTTTTTTCGGGAAATGTATATCTACATGAACACAAAGGAAAAACATATAAAGCAGTAATAATGACTGACTGACCACTGTGTTATTTGTACTGACCACTAGTGAACACACTAAGAAAGCTATTGCTGACATACTCACGAGACTCTAACTAGAAAGAATGTCTGGAGGCGAGGTGGCTGTGCGTTAAAACGCTTGAGTTCGGAGCCGAAGGTCCCGGGTACGAATCTCGGTCAAAGCTGGATTTTTAATTTTATTGGGCGCATCTGAAGGGTACCTGACATGAGTTGCGGAAAAGTAAAAGGCGGCTGATCGTTGTGATGGCCACATGGTAGCCTCGTTAACCGCAGGCCACAGACACAGATGACCTTTATATCATCATAGAAAGCAAGTTCTGAAAGGGGAATTATTTTTTTTAATAGAAAGAATGTTTGGCTGTTGATGGTATGTGCCGTGTGCTACCGACATGTTTTAAAGACCTATATAAATATATTTTTGCTTTGCAAGTTAAAGTTGTGTTTTTAAAGAAATTAAGATTTTACCGTAGAAGCCATAACGTTCTGTAGGATGGCAAGGGAAGGCAGCAGCTAGGGTTTGAACGCGGGACCATAGTAACGACAGTTCTTAGCCATACCATAGGACCGGGCAGCCATTCAGAATAAATCGAGGTGTAGTTTAAGCCGCAATAAATTACTACGAAGTGTGACGCGTTCACTCATTTATTCTTTGGTTTAATGGGGGGGGGGGGCAGTAGGCTATGGACAACCTTTTTTTTTTTTGCAATTACTGTTAAAACAATAAAACTAAATCGTAATAAAATGTTTATATTACATTTTAAACATAAAAACATTTAAAAGACCCATTAGTGAGTGGGTTGTTACAAACATATTTTTCTATCTGACACTTCTGTTGCGAGTGTTCTGTATAATGACAAGAGCAAATAAAAAAAGTCAAATTTTGAGTGATGTCTTGAACCAGAAATAGAGAATTCACTTGTTATTTTTTTTTAACATACTAGCTCAAACCTTCTGCATGAAGGCTGGCAGTATTTAAACATGCAGCATTAGTGTTTATATTAAAGATAACCGGCCAGATTGACATGCTTATAGACAAATATTTGTGTTCATAGAAGTGGCACGTACAATTTGAATACATTTTTTTTGATAGATGAAGGTGTAAAAATGTAAGTAGGTGTGCCCTGAGCGACGCGTCACACTTAAGTCTTTCCAGTGTTAAATAGCGTACATCTAGTAGCCAAAAACAAAATGTATGTTGATACACGAATTTATCTCGTTCATTAAGGTCATACAATAATTCCATCCATCCACCTATCCATCTAGCACTTTGTCGCTCTCTCTCTCTCCCTCAAATCTATGTATTTGTGTGTGTTGGTATATAAATGTGTATGTGTGTGTGTCTCTATCAAATACATTAAGTTTTTTTTTGTTTTATCACTACTGATTTTTAATTCTTCCACATGACCACAAATAGGAAGTGGACAGTGTTCAGAAAAAAAATTTTACTAAGATTTGACGTGATTTATAATTCGGATATAAAACTTAGTCAATTCTAGAAATAGCTGGCTGTCAGACGGTTACTATTTGACCCTAGCTAATGGACACGAGCGTCTAGTAAATAATGTATTTGGTGTTGAATCAACAAGACGTGATAAAGATCAGATGATATAGAATCGCATTATCATCTCTTCATTATTTCACTTCTTATAGCTGGACAGGCCAAAGTCTAAATGTAGATCCAATGTTTACAAATCAAGTGTTACAAACGAACACATAATGTTACAATTTATTCTATGTAACTTTTTCTGTTTGGAAATAATGTATTCTAGAATTGATTTCTATTTGCTATGTAATTTGCAATTAAACGCATAAAAACCTAGCTAAGATGGGTTATTTGGCTTGGGTGAACTATATAGTGGAGATTTTGCCAAGTTGTACATTTATCCCTAGATAGAGGAATTTGCCTTAATTATCCGGGTCTTAATATCCATACATATATAGGTAATCAGAAATCTTGAAACAAAATCTGTTAAATGTAGATTTTGTTAGGTATTTCAACGGCTCTGTTAAAAAACAAAACAAAAACACAACAACAACAACACTTAATTGAAAAAAAACTTATGAAATAATTTAATAGACCTATCATTGTGCTAAGTCTATTCAAAGAAAACAAATGCTCTATAGGCTCCACAAAAGGTTTAAAGAGTCGCGTCCTTTTCCTCCTCCCCTGAGGCAGATGGTGCGGAGATGGCCTATCGTAGAACGAGAGTGCAATGTGGCAAACACAACGACCAAACTGCCTTACTTGCACGACGTATGTCCAAGGTCGTCCTAAAGTGCGTAGTTCAATATTCTTAACCGAGATTCGAAATCAATACCTATCAGTATGGAAGCCAAGCTCTTCACCACTCGGCTACAAATATAAAAAGCATCATTCTAAACAAACTAGAAGTAGGAAAAGCCTTCGTGTGCACTATGTTGATGAGAAAACGAAAGTTAAGACATTGTTGACAGTTGCTAAGTGACGGAAATACTTGTCTCAACAAGTCTTAATAGTTCCCAATAGCACACGGTGCAGTTTGAAACATATTAATGTGTCAAGGTCACAGAACGTAAATCAAATATTTTGGCAGCTTGTTTTATTCCAGACGACCCGAGGTTTACTCTGAAGGAAGGGGAGGTAATTTTAAAAAACCCCATTAATTTGACTTTCTTTGCTAAAGATTTCTTTAATATTCACGTTTCGTTTTGGTTGGAAAGATTGCAAATAAAAGAGGAAGACAATACACGAGGTCTTCCCATCAATTTTAAGTTTGTTATTTCTGTGGATTTAGTTTTGACATTCTATTTCATTGTGCATTTCTGTCTTAGAATTGTGTGTGTGTGTGTGTATGTACTAATTATTGAATTTCAGTTCAGATGATTATATAATTAGTTGTTCCTAGAAGATTTCTTCTGCATTTTATTTTACACTTATTGAAACATCTCTGACTGCTCGTGGAGTGACTAAACCTAGTGTTAAGACATATGATACAAAGTCCACAGCCCAAGGACAGCGTGACAACTATTGAAATTTCTGCAGGTAGATTCTACAACATTCTAAAGTGGAGCAGTGTTTAATTGTCTATTGAAATGAATCTTGTGTGACAAGATTCATATCTCAAAACACCACGCTGTTATTTTACTTGCGTCAAAATCATTGGCGGATCCAGAACTTTTGAGTGAAGAATGGGCGATACTTTTTGGAAAAAACACAAAAAGGAGTAAATATTACAATTGGGCGTTACCGATCTCTGGATCCACCAGTGGTCACAAGGCCACTTTGAAACCCAAAATAACACTTGCGTAACAATGACACTGTGATACCCACCCAACAACGTCACTATGACACACAGACTTAATGCTTTCCATCAAAAGTGTAACATAAACCAGAGACTATCTCCTGCTCTCTTTTCTCCTCGCCCAGGCCGCGTACAATCACTTCTGAAACTGACACTGCCTGAAATGTCGGAAAAACTGAAACTCAAACTGACGCAATCACCTAGACTCGAACTGACGCAATCACCTAGACTCGAACCGCTCACACTTATATTACCTTCAACTGTATATACAACACTACGTCATGACGTACTCATCTAGATGTTATAGTTTACACTATCATATATTTTAAACAAATATTAAAGTATTAAATTAAAGTTCTGGAAATTTCATTTTGATTTATTAGTTTCCCTCCTAGTGCTACTTTAAAAAAAAATTAAACAGCATTTGCAAAAGGAAGACAGACCACGGGTATCCAATAGCAATTAGAACACAAATCTCTTTTTTTTTTTTGTATAGTGAAATATGCCTATTTACTGACTAAAACATTTTTTTAAATGCGTTGACAGAGAAATGCTGTTATTGGGTTTGTGTTGTTTGCCTGTCCGTTTGTTCGTCCGTCAGTTTGATAAATTTGTATAAAGTGTACGAAATACTCGACCGACTATACTTTTATTGGACCTTACAGTGCTCAGAATTGGTGCCAGGCCTACCAGTAGTATTCGTCCAGTAATAAAAATGCACGTACATATAAAACATTTGTAAAACAAGGTGAAAAAGTTCACGCCTGGTATTATAACGATCAATCAATATGTGCACTTAGCACTTATCGATGAAAACAAAAATACTGTTGTCTTCATTTTGTTCAAAAGAGATACATAAGCTAGTAATAATATAGTAATAATAATAATCTTTATAATCCGTAAGTAAAATGTAATGCGGGTCTTACCTACCGAAGACTTTTAAAGATGTCCACTGTTACATACAGGTCAATATACTGTCATTTGTACTGAAAGTAAATGTTTTTATCTGTGACCTAATTTGTAGGTGTAAATGAACCGCAACGGCCGCCATCGCGTGTACGTAACACACATTCTCACTGCCATCGTACTTTGAGCCTCGATCTTTCAGTTTCCATTTCTATTTCTCTTACAGATTTATTACAGAGTGGAGTGGGTCTGTTATGTCTGTCGACCCTGGAAAGGGAGAGTTTTGAAAAATAGGGGGGGGGGGTGCGGGAGTGACGGTTTTCTGAAAAAAATATTTTAAAATACTCTTCTTGTAGTTTTCCTAATAGATTTTATTTTTTACTTTATAATTTTACTCACAATATTCAATTTGAATTCATTGTCCAAAGGGTTAGGGGCAGCCACCTTTACTACCAGTACCCTATTATCCCCCCCACCCCAACACACACCAAACGAATGTTTTGTGACCTAATGAACAAGGTTTCTAGACTCTTGAACGTAGCTTTGTCTTTCATTTCCTATCTGAAATCTGGTGTGTAGCTGATCAATAATGATGTAGTGTATTGGTTAATATCGCATTAGAGCAACAGTTCCGCAAGGTTGTCATTGCCGGAAGTGGTAATGGATGTAAGCACTCCACTACTTATAAAATGCTTCCTAATGGCATGCATCTCAAATAGCCTCTGACAACCAGTCCAACTCATGGCCTTCACATGTAGCTCAGATATTGAGTCCGACGGAACTGTTCTCACTAACAGGAGAAGGAGCAAAGAGGAGTAACTGGTGCCTGAACCAGTAAGCTTCGGGCAGGAGGGGCTCGTTAGCCATGGCTGGCTACCCACCTAAGAGAAGGAAAACTCTGAATTCAAACCTCTGTTGCCTTGCAGCTATACCCAATCATGGGAAAGGCTTCGGGAGTCAACCCTGAGGAAAAATCAGGAGCTGGCGACCTTAAGGCAGTTTGCAGCACCCAGAGCTACACTCTGGCAGAACCTGCGACGCCGCTGACCCTAAACTGTATCGGCACCGCCTTTCCTTTGGATTCATCAGCTGCTTGGAGTGGGGGTAACTGATGTGCGGGCGACATCGTTCCGACCACAGCTAATGCCCAGGCATTCATCTCATTTCCATGAGATGATCCATAGTCAGTTCGCGACTGAAGGAGGCCATATATTAGAGAAACTAGCTGCGTAATCATTTAACGTGGAAACTATCATTTTTGTTAAGTTCTTTACTTTATCTTGAACCCAGAGTCCCACATTACCCTCACTCTTCCTGCATGTTCTGTGCTATATAGGCACTTACTGACAGTCAACCTAAAACAATAAAATATTTACTTCTTTTCGGTCTCATTCTAGTAAATATTTAACAAACGCTTTCTAAAAAGTATTCCACTTTCTGTATAAGTTTTAAAATTTACTTTGTATAAGTAATCAAATATTTATACAGAATCTCCAATATAAAACATTGTTATATAATAAAGACACTTGCTCGTGTGCATTATCTGCCCATCATTCTCTATTAGTAATTCATGTTCCATTTGCTTCGCATTAATGAACTATGAAATGTCCACTATTTCCGTTGAGAAAATAAAACTGACGTAATATAAAATGTTTGTTTAAAACAAAATAGAAAAGTAAATCGATCACCTAAAGAACGAAAAAACAACTCAGTTTACAATGATGAAAAGTAAATGCTGATCACAGAGCCAGCTCAACTCTCTTATTACTACGGTACTGATATATAAAGTAGAAACAATTACGGTAAGCACCCTCTAATTCAACATTTGTAAATCATAACCTTACTCTATATCGAAGAAGAACATTGTGATTGTTTGCTAAAGCGCTTGGCTTACAACTGGGCTCCCGAGATCGATTCCTGCTTTAGACAAGGGATTTTAACATCGGGATTATAAAAATTGTTTTTTTAGGATCCATTCATAATATGTAAATGACATTCATTGGGATGGGGGGAAGGCGGTTGGTAGTTGCTCTGACCAGGTGACACCCTCGTTAACCATCGGCCCCAAAAAATTGTCCCACAGAATGTGAGACCTGAAATGGATACTTACCACTAATATTAAAGAGGTATAAGGTCTTCTTGCTTCTCCTACCAAAAGTGATGGGGCAAAAGTTACTAATGGCAAGTAAGCTCTACTTGTAATTGGTACATACCTATATGAATAAAGTAGTATCACACTAATACGGGCGTAAAAACAATACTAATTGATCACTTTATGTACTATACAACGCATTTAGAAACGTATCATTGAGGAGATAAAAAAAAACAATCACTGAAAATAAATCAAATCGTCATCAAATTTCTGTTGGATGGATTAAGCACATAGCACAAGATGATATAGAATGAAATATCCAGAAATCTCTACTCCAGAGTTGTCATAACGTATGGCCGAATAAGAAAACACCTGGTCTAGCGACTTCTAAACTTTTAAGAATGATTCACTGCTGATGTCACTTCACACAAAACTAGAACACTCGACGTCAAAGTTCATGGAAACACTAAAGACTAATTGTGAGTACCCAATCAAATTTATCCCATATCAATGCTCAGTAGCGTGAAGAAGTAAGGAGGATATTGGAATGAGAGACAGGAGAAGACATAAATAGAGAGAGAGCGAGAGAGAGAGAGAGAGAGAGAGAGAGAGCGGGGGAGGGGGGGATATGGGACGAAAGGCCATAAGGAAAAAAAAGATTAAAAAAAAAGGAAAAAAAAATCCTGTCAAGCAGAGCCCTCGTACAGAAGCAAGAACTGTACAGAGGCAAGAACCGCTACTCACTGGACGCCACGCGAGCTCTCCATTCGATTTACTGGAGCAACTGGAGTTCTCTGCCTTTTCTGAAAATATATCATTAACATGGTACTGTTTATTACACACACTGTTACAGTTGCGAAGAATCTAATTCTAGTTATTTCCAAGTTCTCAGGCCCCGTGCCCTATTCTAACACCTCCATTGACTCTGTTACTTTCACATGTAGCTTGTCGTTCTTTACCATGGACGCTGGGCGTTTTATCTACTTGAGGCAGAGACACTTTAAATAGTGATAAACATAACAGTCAAGAAAAAGAATTATATAAAGAAGGGAAAAGAATCGCTCCCGGTAACATATGGACCTATCTTACATTGGCTTTAATCTAAAGACAAAATATAAACAATACTTAAAACAAGCAAAATATAAAAAAAAAACTTTTTTTTTTAACGAACTACTTGAAATATATAAAATAGTATCAAGTAGTTTAAGTCTGTAATGTAATTACATATGTATTTATAATATATGTAGCCTAACAATAATAAATCCGCGCGATTATAGATAATTTTACCAATTATTTTTTGTTAATTGTAATTTCATGCTTTTAGCTTTCTCGATATGCTATGATCCTATTACTTGTCTGGACCAGTTAAAAAGAGGTGGCGGAGAAAGAGCGGGATATCTGGGTGATCGTTTTTTAAATGTATTTATAAAATAGAAAGTGAACGACCTGAATTGAAACTCGGGGGCCAAAGCCTTCTCAAGCATCTCAAGCCAACATTGTAGCCACTCTGCTAGTGAAGAGCGTATGAACATGGAAGATTGTATAATTATCTATTGTTTCTATTTAATTGTTTGTGTTCACTAAACCTCAGACGATGTTTAGTTTAGTCAAGTACAATTTCTTTCCCATGTTCGAAATACCAAATAAAATAATTAATCACCGATAGTTAATTAACTAATTGGCTCTATTTTTTTAATATTGATTCTTTTGTTATTAGGGAAAAGAAATAATTGAACAAAATTTCAGTTTGATCCGAGTTTGGATTAGGGAGAAATAACGTGTACAAACTTTCTACCAGACAGAAGGACAGACAGACAGAGGGAGTTAATATAAGCTTTGTAAAAATGAGAATTATCTAGGAGGAAGAACTCCACATTAATAGCCATATATCTTGATAATGCATTGGTTTAAATATCAGCGGTTCTCAACCTTTTTACTATTCCCCACCTAGTGTCCACCCCCAACCGTAAAATAATATTCTAAAGTAACTGCGCTTTGGATGATATTATAAATATCGTAATCATAGTGTTATATCTGATAAGCATTGTCCAAGATTTATGTTTAATTACGAAATAAAATAAAATTATATGTTTGTCTATAACATATTTCTGCTATATAAACAAATATTTAAAAAAAAAATTAGGACAATAAAAATGTTCGAAATCGTTTTGGTTCATTTTCATTTGTCTGCAAAATTAATTCTGGAACAAAAACTACAAATAGTAACTCCCAGTGGAACAATTGAGAACATTTCAAATGTATACATTAAAGACAATTATTTTTTGTTGGTCTATGGTGACCCCTGCAAAATCGTCATTCGACCACTTAGGGGGTTGTAATCCACAGGTTGAGAACCCCTGGTTTAATGGGTGTAGATTGTCTTTAAGGATCTAGTCTGTTTTGGAAAGGCATCTTCCATGGGGATTTTCTTCAAGAGATGGTAACTGTAACATTGTAACATTGACGCGTGGATAGTGCATCGTTTTTTTTTAATAGCCGGGTGTTTACTCTGGTCAGAACGATGTCGCTCACACATAAGTTCCCCCCTCTCCAACATCTGATGTGCATTCTAGGCTTCTTACAAATAAGTTTTTATTAAAAGAGAGGATAGTTACGTTCTACCGGTACCCTTGCGTTAATCTAGTTAATGAGAGACTTAACTTAGTCATTGGTTTTCCTGGCTGTTTTAGGCAACCCGTTCCATGTTTAATGGCGCTAGGTAAGAGAGAGGATCTGTACAAATTCGCTTTCGCATATGTAAAAAGAAAAATACTAAATAAGAAAAGAAATGTTCCTTTAAATCGTTGACACCCCCCCCCCCAACCTTTTTTGACTAATATGTCATACGGAAACGGAGGCCACATGCTTTCGTATCATAATCATATGTACAACAAGAAAACAAGCAAATATAAAAAAAAAATACTTAAAAAAAAAAAGAAAAAAAAAGCTTATCTACGGAGAAGAACTCCACATATACAACCATATATTCATATATACTAATACTGTCAGATTTATATTCCATTTTCGACATCAAACAGAATTAGCTAATAACAACTATTTTATGATTCAATTTGTTAATTTATTTGATTGATTCATGTTTTAATAGGAACAATGAATAATCGTGAAATGTTTTCACTTGATCCCAGAATGGGAAGTAGGACAAAACAAAAAGTAAAGTTTCACTCTCAGACCTTGCAGTCTATAGGGCAAATGATGTACAGGTCATCTGTTTCTATGGCCCAAGGTTAACGAGGATGTTATGTGCCCAGCACAACGTCCAAACGCCTTTACCTTTACCCAGAGCTGTGTGGACTCAAAGACACCCTAAACATCCCGGAATTTAAAACCCCAGACTTTATCAGGATTCGAAGCAGGTACCCTCCGGTTCGGAAGCCAAGCGCTTTTATCCCTCAGTTACCATGTTTTTAAATTTGTACTAGACAGACAGGCAGAGTGAATTGATATAAGCTTTGTAAATACATTGTCCAGCACATTGCACAACACAATAATAAATATATAACGTCTTTTGTTCATCGTGTTTTGTCCAATCAAGTTTACAAAAAGCGTATAAAAAACAACAAAAACAGATTCAACATTAACAACGCAGAGACATGGCATATAGAATGCATACAAAAAAAGAAGTAATTTACAAGTTTCTCCAGGCTGCCATGTTCAAGAAATAATTGCCAGATTTTATTGTAGTGATATTTATTAGGACACAAAAACAACACTTTAACCGCATGAAATTCTGAGTTTAAAAATGAAAATTTATATAAAAAACAAACATTTCAAAGTAATACAGATGAATAACTATTCTATTTGCAAAATATAGACGAACATTGATTTCAATACGGGCTAGTAATTGAGTCACATCATTTAAAGGTTAGTTTCTTTTGGCTGATAACCCAGAGGCCTGAAATAGATCTCAGTATTGTTAGTAATGGCGTAGCTTATCGGTCTTGAGGGGCATGCTGAGGAAGTCGGGATCACCTCAACCTTATTTCTGTGTGACCTAAATCAGGGGAATTCTTCAAGGTTTTGTTCAGATGGTATATTTTGAAATTAATAATAATCTGAAATTGCTCATTGCTTTAAATATTTGAGCCAAGTGATAACTACTGGTCCCGGGTTTAAATCTGTATATTATTTAAGATTTCAGGGTGCG